>NC_041381.1:354390348-354390688 GCF_002162155.2 Triticum dicoccoides | reverse complement strand
TCATGGGCCTTAGTGGAAAGGAGAAAGGGGCAGCCCAAGGTGGCTGCGCCTCTTCCCCCTCCCCTAGTCCTATTAGGACTAGGAGAAGGTGGCCGGGCCCCCTCTCTCCCTTCCCCTCCGAGGAATCCTAGTTGGACTAGGATTGGGGGGAGGAATCCTACTCCCAGAGGGAGTAGGACTCTCCTGCGCCTCCCTCTATGGCCGGCCAGCCTCCCCCTCTCTACTCCTTTATATACGGAGGCAGGGGCACCTCTAAACACACAAGTTGACACAAGTTGATCCACGTGATCGATTCCTTAGCCGTGTGCGGTGCCCCCTGCCACCATATTCCTCGATAATA
>NC_041381.1:354386394-354389336 GCF_002162155.2 Triticum dicoccoides | reverse complement strand
CGGGGCGAGCGCCGGCACCGGGGTCGGGGGCGAGGGCCGGGTCGGGGGCGAGCGCAGGGGTCGGTGGCAAGGGCCGAGTCGGGGGCGAGCGCCGGGGTCGGGGGCTAGCGCCAACGCCGGAGTCGGGGGCGAGCGCCGGGGCCGGGTCGGGCGTGGCGATGCGACGGGGGAAGAGAGAGTGGGGATTTGGGGGGAAAAGGCGGGATGAAGCAGGGCGAGTGAGAATGTTGGGTTAAGTGGACGTAGCAGTAGAGCATTTGGACAAAACGCGCTGCTACTACCTTCAGTAGCTGTAGCGCTTTATACGAAATTCGCTACTACTAACTTCAGTAGCTGTAGCGGTTTAGGCAAAATGCGCTGCTACTACCTTCGCTACTGCCAGTTTTCCTTTTTCTTTTCCTTTAATTTATCCCATTATTTCCCGAGGGCAGTTAAGGAAGGGAGGGCGATATATATTGCATCATTTAACGGTTAAATATGTATGCACAATAGGAACATATATATTACACATCATTGGACCCATGCATAATAATGGCTAAGTGTGTATACAAAATAGGAACATATATATATATATATTACATCATTTGACCGATAACATACGTTTCCTCAGTGCTGACGTTTTCGTTTTTGAGTCAGCTTCTTTCCCTTCTTTTTCGTCGAAGAATAATTGAGCCCCTCATTGTGACTTTGCCTTTTCCATGGAGTACGATTTTTCTTAGGTAATGTAGTATTGATTCTTCTTTTGATGTATACTTCATCATCATCGTCATCTTCCCTCATTGGGTTGTCGTACTGATCATAGTCTTCCTCGTTGGCGACTCCATCCATTCGATGTTCCTTTTGCCTCTCCTCACGAGAACACGGCTGGGATTGCGCGTGTCAGTTATGAAGAAGCATTGTGTCACGTGCTTAGCGTGTACCCATGGCTCGTTTTTTGCGATAGGCGTTCATGGTAGCGCTCTTGGCGTCGGGTATAGTCATGGTAGTGAAAATCCGGCTTTCTCTTTTGACATTCTTAGCCCATCTGACACGGAACATCGTCGTGTTGTGCAGTCCAGAGTAGTCAAGCTCCCAGATCTCCTCGACCCTTCCATAAAATCATTCAGTTGCGCCGTTGTCGCTGCCGGTCATGCATTCCATCGTCACCCCTGAGTTCTGATCATCACTATCCATATCTTTGGCCTCCATGTAGAACGTGTATCCGTTGATATCATATGCCTGATAGGTTATGAGGTTGGGCGAGGGGCCATGTGCTAAGGCATATATGAGCAATCCGTCCTTAGAGCCCTCCTCTGGGGGATTAGCAGTGCCATGTGCTATGGTTAGTGTTCTGGTTGCCAAACGGATTCATGCCATCGGTACACGCGCCGAGCACGATGTTCCTTGTATCACATTCAAAATACCGATAGAAGCTGTTGAACGCTCTCCACTGGCTTCCATCCTTCACGTGTCTCAGCTTCGGATCATCTCCATCGTCGGGCTTCTTCCTCTCCGCGTGCCAGCGCATTAGCTTCGCTTCCTTGGGATCTACAAAATACCTTGGAGCTGGGGAGTGATCGGTAAGTACCATACATCTTTCTGGGGACATTTCTTCCCGGGCTTCTTGTATCAAGAAGCATTGCACACCGGATAGCTTGTTTTTTCCGCGTGCTCCTTCCGATAAATTATGCAATCGTTGATGCATGCATGGTATCTAACGTGTGGCAGATCAAGAGGGCACACGATCTTCTTGGCCTCATCAACACTAGTAGGACATAGATGACCTGCGGGAAGAACATCCTTTAGGTACTTGAGATGCTCATCGAGGCTAGTGTCGGTCCATTTGTTTTTAGCCTTTCTCTTCAGGAGTTGGAGCGTTAAACTCAAGCGGGTCACCTCAGGATTGCAACCATCATACAATGGAGTGTTCGAGTCTAACACCAGTTGCTCCAGCTTAGCCTTCTCTCTAGAAGCAGCTCTCTCAGTACTCGTCTCCTTGCGAAGCAATGCTTGAACATGAGGGTCCCGCACGATTGAACTTAGTACCAACAAACTCTGCTGCATGGAGTCCATGTCGTTCTCTCTGCCGCCATGTCCGGCCCCTTCTCCTCTGCCATGTCCGGCCCCTTCTCCGCCGCCATGTCCGGCCTCTTCCCCGCTGCCATTATCGATCATCTCTTCGTCTTGCCCCGTGTCATCATTGCCTGCCCCATCGGCATCCTCAACATCATCATCCTCATCTTCAATTATCCACCGAGTATAGCCATCCATGAAACCAGTCATGAGCAGGTGCGCTTCGACACGACCATCGTCATGGGGGTCGAGCCAAACTATTCCTTTGCATTTTCGACACGGACATAAAACCTCTGTCCGGTTATTTTCTTTCATGTCCCGCACCGCCGACCGCAACCACCTGTCCACCATCGTTCCACTGACCATCGTCAACTCCGCACGGTAATAATAAACAAATTGATTATAAAAATGCATGCATGCATCAAAGTCATACAAAACTTTGGCATGACCTTCCCTAAAAATAGGACATATATGGATCTAGAGTTTGCCCGGAATTCGCCAAAACAGAAATAAATCGACATTTCGGCAAAACATAGGCAACTCAAAAGCACAATTTGGCATCAACTCATGCCACACACACAATTTCCACAAACATATCACACACACACACATAAACATATTTCCATTTTGCAAAAGCATGAAATTTTCATCACCTCTATCTCGATCGAGATCGAGCACACGGTGGAGATGATGTTGTAGGGAGATCAAAAGTGCACAAAGCTCTTCTTGACAAAGATAGATCTAGTTAGGGGGCAAATAGGTCACTTAACTAAATCCTACATCTACCTAGCTACCTAATTTGGGAGGAGACAACTTCAACTAGTGGAGGGGAAAGGAAAAAGAGAAAGGAGATGCATTAATGGAGGTGGTGTAGTTAGGTAGGAGTAATG
>NC_041381.1:354354269-354386342 GCF_002162155.2 Triticum dicoccoides | reverse complement strand
GGAGACAACTTCAACCAGTGGAGGGGAAAGGAAAAAGAGAAAGGAGATGCATTAATGGAGGTGGTGTACTTAGGTAGGAGTAATGAAGAGAGAGAAAGGTGGATAGAAGAGAGAGAGTAATGGGGGAGAAGTATTGAGGAAGAAGAAGAGTGAGAGTGGGAGCATGTGGGGGAGGTAGGGGGAAGGGAAGAGAGGAGGGGAGGGGAGGGACGGGTGGGGAAAAGGTGGTGGGTTGGTGCGGGTTAGCAGTAGCGTGGGAGCTAAAACGCATTGTTGCTAAGGAATTAGTAGCAACGCGCTTTGGGCGACGGCGCTACTGCTAACAGGGACAAAAAAGTGTGCCAATTTGAAATTTAGCAGCAGCGATCTCAGAAAAAGCGCTCTACTACTACATCCATAGTAGTAGCGCGGTTCGCGCCACCGCGCTACTGCTAAATGGAGTTAGGTGAACACCGTCGATCAATATTTGTAGCAGCGCGGTTTACACCGAGCGCGCTACTGCTAAAAACTTATCAGCAGCGAGTTTCCCGCACACGCGCTACTACTAATTAGCGGCAGCGCTCCTTTTTGAGCCGCGCTGCTGCTAAGATTCTGTGTATAGGCTTTTCCCTAGTAGTGGTAGTATGGAATATTTCGCCATCTCATAGTTGTTGCGTTGACAGTGAAAGTATGCCGCTCAAGATGGTATTCATCTCTATTTTAAAATCGAGCTCTGGCACCTCTACAAATCCCTGCTTCCCTCTGCGAAGGGCCTATCTATTTACTTTTATGTTGAGTCATCACCCTCTTATTAAAAAACACCCACTGGAGAGCACACTGTCATTTGCATTCATTAATATTAGTTTATATTGGGTATGACTAGACTGGATCTCTTTTACCATGAATTGCAATGTTTAGTCAGTCCTTGATCTTTAAAGGTGCTCTGCATTTATGTTTTGCGGTCTCAGAAAGGGCTAGCGAGATACCATCTTGTTATATCATATTATGATTGTTTTGAGAAAGTGTTGTCATCCGAGTTTTATTATTATTGCTCGCTAGCTGATTATGCCATTGATATGTGTAAATGTGAGACCTAAGTGTTATTGTGAGTATGGTTAGTTTATAATCTTTGCTGAAAACTTGAATGCTGGCTTTACACATTTACAACAACAAGAGCAAATAGAGTTTGTAAAAGTTTTTATTTATCACTTTCAGTCTATCAACTGAATTGCTTGAGGTCAAGCAAAGGTTTAAGCTTGGGGGAGTTGATACGTCTCCAATGTATCTACTTTTCCAAACACTTTTGCCCTTGTTTTGGACTCTAACTTGCATGATTTGAATGAAACTAACCCGGACTGACGGTGTTTTCAGCAGAACTGCCATGGTGTTGTTTATTGTGCAGAAAACAAAAGTTCTCGGAATGAACTGAAAATCCACGGAGATAAATTTTGGAAAATATAAAAAATACTGGCGAAAGAATCAAGGCCAGGGGGCCCACACCCTGTCCACGAGGGGGGTGCCCCCTGTCTCATGGGCCCCCTGATGCTCCACCGACCTCAACTTCACCTCCATATATTCCGTTTTGCGGAGAAAAAAATCAGAGAGAAAGTTTCATCGTGTTTTACAATATGAAGCCGCCGCCAAGCCCTAATCTCTCTCGGGAGAGCTGATCTGGAGTCCGTTCAGGGCTCCGGAGAGGGGGATTCGTTGCCGTCGTCATCATCAACCGTCCTCCATCACCAATTTCATGATGCTCACCGCCGGGCGTTAGTAATTCCATCGTAGGCTTGCTGGACGGTGATGGGTTGGATGAGATTTACCATGTAATCAAGTTAGTTTTGTTAGGGTTTGATCCCTAGTATCCACTATGTTCTGAGATTGATGTTGCTATGACTTTGCTATGCTTAATGCTTGTCACTAGGGCCCGAGTGCCACAATTTCAGATCTGAACCTATTACGTTTTCATGAATATATGTGAGTTCTTGATCCTATCTTGCAAGTCTATAGTCACCTATTATGTGTTATGATCCAACAACCCTGAAGTGACAATAATCGGGATACTTCTCGGTGATGACCATAGTTTGAGGAGTTCATGTATTCACTATGTGCTAATGCTTTGTTCCGGTTCTCTATCAAAAGGAGGCCTTAATATCCCTTAGTTTCCACTAGGACCCCGCTGCCGCGGGAGGGTAGGACAAAATATGTCATGAAAGTTCTTTTCCATAAGCACGTATGACTATATTCGGAATACATGCCTACATTACATTGATGAACTAGAGCTAGTTCTGTGTCAACCTATGTTATAGCTATTACATGTGGAATCGCATCCGACATAATTATCCATCACTGATCCAATGCCTACGAGCTTTTCACATATTGTGCTTCGCTTATTTAGTTTTCCGTTGCTACTGTTACAATTACTACAAAACTGTTATCTTTACTTTTGCCACTGTTACCATTACTATCATGCTACTTTGCTACTAAATACTTTGCTGCAGATACTAAGTTATCCAGGTGTGGTTGAATTGACAACTCAACTGCTAATACTTAAGAATATTATTTGGCTCCCCTTGTGTCGAATCAATAAATTTGGGTTGAATACTCTACCCTCGAAAGCTGTTGCGATCCCCTACACTTGTGGGTTATCAGATCCCCCTTTCTCTGATTTCTTCAATGCCATACTCTTGCATTACCAAATCCAGGCGCTGCATCTGGACCCCCAATCCATCATCCTCCTTGCCGCCTTTGCCTTCCTTTGTGAGGCTATGGTTGGCATCGCCCTTTCCGTAGCCCTGTTTCGTCATTTCTTGTCGCTTCATATGGTCGATGCTCGCCAGCGCTCGGGGTGCGTGGCCTTCCAGGCCATAGTGGCGATGGCTTGCTCGGGCATCGACTTAGAGCTCTCGCCAGATGTGAGGGGGTTCCGGAAGCGGTGGGTGCATGTGGATGCCGGCGTGCTCAACCCCTTGCTCCTGCTTCCGTGAGTGCCAGAGGTACCTAGCTCCGACTGGGGGCACATGAAGCTTGTCGACTATTGGCTCGCCCATGTCTGGTCCCGGCTGACCAGGTTGAAGAAGGTCGGGGTGACAACACCGATGGTGGCGAAGGAGTTCATCCAGTGGCGCATCGCTCCGCTCCAAGGACATTCTCGCCCAATGTGGGCCTTCACCGGCAGCAAGGACCCCATTAGGCTCCAGGTGCTTGTGCTTCCTTCCAAGATGCTTGCTACCTCTTGAGCATGCGTTGGTTTTCCCTTGAAGAGGAAAGGGTGATGCAACAAAGTAGCGTAAGTATTTCCCTTAGGTTTTGAGAACCAAGGTATCAATCCAGTAGGAGGTCACACGCAAGTCCCTCGTACCTACACAAACAAATAAGAACCTTGCAACCAACGCGATAAAGGGGTTATCAATCCCTTCACGGCCACTTGCAAAAGTGAGATCTGATAGAGATGATAAGATAATATTTTTGGTATTTTTATGAAAAAGAATAAAAGTAAAGATTGCAAAATAAACGGTGCCAGAAATAGCTAGTTGTCGGGAGATCAATATGAAGGAAAATAGACCCGAGGGCCATAGGTTTCACTAGTGGCTTCTCTCAAGATAGCATAAGTATTATGGTGGGTGAACAAATTACTGTCGAGCAATTGATAGAACTGAGCATAGTTATGAGAATATCTAGGCATGATCATGTATATAGGCATAACGTCCTTGACAAGTAGACTGACTACTGCCTGCATCTACTACTATTACTCCACACATCGACCGCTATCCAGCATGCATCTAGAGTATTAGGTTCATAAGAACAGATTAATGCATTAGGTAAGATGACATGATGTAGAGGGATAAACTCAAGCAATATGATATGAACCCCATCTTTTTATCCTCGATGGCAACAATACAATACGTGTCATTTCCCCTTCTGTCACTAGGATCGAGCAACGCAAGATTGAACCCAAAGCTAAGCACTTCTCCCATTGCAAGAAAGATCAATCTAGTAGGCCAAACAAAACTGATAATTCAAAGAGACTTGCAAAGATAACCAATCGTACATAAAAGAATTCAGAGGAGATTCAAATATTGTTCATAGATAATCTTGATCATAAACCCACAATTCATCGGATCTCGACAAACACACCGCAAAAAGAGTTAAATCGGATAGATCTCCAAGAAGATCGAGGAGAACTTTGTATTGAGATCCAAAGAGAGAGAAGAAGCCATCTAGCTAATAACTATGGATGGGGAGGTCTGAGGTAAACTACTCACACATCATCGGAGAGGCTATGCTGTTGATGTAGAAGCCCTCTGTGATCGATGCCCCCTCCGGCGGAGTGCGGGAAAGGCCCCAAGATGGGATCTCACGGGTACAAAAGGTTGCGGTGGTGGAAATAGGGTTTCGTGGTGCTCCTTGTTGGTTTCAGGGTATATGAGTATATATAGGCGAAGGAGAACCACGAGGGGCCCACGAGGGTGGGGGCGCGCCCAGGGAGGCAGGCACGCCTCCCTGCCTCGTGGTCTCCTCGGCTGTTTCTTGACGTCCACTCCAAGTCCTCTGGATCACGTTTGTTCCAAAAGTCATGCTCCCGAAGGTTTCATTCCGTTTAGACTCCGTTTGATATTCCTTTTCTGCGAAACACTGAAATAGGCAAAAAACAGCAATTTACACTGGGCCTTGGGTTAATAGGTTAGTCCCAAAAATAATATAAAAGTGTATAGTAAAGCCCATTAAACATCCAAAACAGAATATATAATAGCATGGAACAATAAAAAATTATACATACGTTGGAGACGTATCAAGCATCCCCAAGCTTAATTCCTGCTCGTCCTCGAGTAGGTAAATGATAAAAACGGAATTTTTGACATGGAGTTTTTCCTAGGATATTCTTCAATTTAATTTTCTTTATTGTGGCATGAATATTCAGATCCGAAAGATTCAAGATAAAAGTTTAATATTGACATAAAAATAATAATACTTCAAGCATACTAACAAAGCAATCATGTCCTCTCAAAATAACATGGCCAAAGAAAGTTATCCCTACAAAATCATATAGTTTGGCTATGCTCTATCTTCATCACACAAAGTATTTAATCACGCACAACCCCGATGACAAGCCAAGCAATTGTTTCATACTTTTGATGTTCTCAAACTTTTTCAATCTTCACACAATACATGAGCGTGAGCCATGGACATAGCACTATATGTGGAATAGAATGGTGGTTGTGGAGAAGACAAAAAAGAAGAAGATAGTCTCACATCAACTAGGCGTATCAACGGGCTATGGAGATGCCCATTAATAGTATCAATGTGAGTGAGTAGGGATTCCCATGCAACGGATGCACTAGAGCTATAAGTGTATGAAAGCTCAACAAAAGAAACTAAGTGGGTGTGCATCCAACTTGCTTGCTCACGAAGACCTAGGGCATTTTGAGGAAGCCCATCATTGGAATATACAAGCCAAGTTCTATAATGTAAAATTCCCACTAGTATATGAAAGTGACAACATAGGAGACTCTCTCTATCATGAAGATCATGGTGCTACTTTGAAGCACAAGTGTGATAAAAGGATAGTAACATTGTCCCTTATCTCCTTTTCTCTCCTTTTTTCTTTTTTTTCTTGGGCCTTTTCTCCTTTTTTTTCTTTTATGGCCTCTTTTCTTTTTCTTTTTTTTCGTCCGAAGTCTCATCCCGATTTGTGGGGGAATCATAGTCTCCATCATCCTTTCCTCACTTGGGACAATGCTCTAATAATTATGATCATCACACTTTTATTTACTTACAACTCAAGAATTACAACTCAATAATTAGAACAAAATATGACTCTATGTGAATGCCTCCGGCGGTGTACCGGGATATGCAATGAATCAAGAGTGACATGTATGAAAGAATTATGAAGGTGGCTTTGCCACAAATATGATGCCCACTACATGATCATGCAAAGCAATATGACAATAATGAAGCGTGTCATAATAAATGGAATGGTGGTAAGTTGCATGGCAATATATCTCGGAATGGCTATGGAAATGCCATAATTGGTAGGTATGGTGTCTATTTTGAGGAAGGTATATGGTGGGTGTATGATACCGGCAAAAAGTGCACGGTATTAGAGAGGCTAGCAATGGTGGAAGGGTGAGAGTGCATATAATCCATGGACTCAACATTAGTCATAAAGAACTCCATACTTATTGCAAAAATCTATTAGTTATCAACACAAAGTAATACGCGCATGCTCCTAGGGGGATAGATTGGTAGGAAAAGACCATCGCTCGTCCCCGACCGCCACTCATAAGGAAGACAATCAATAAATAAATCATGCTCCGACTTCATCACATAACGGTTCACCATACGTGCATGCTACGGGAATCACAAACATTAGAACAAGTATTTCTCAAATTCACAACTACTCAACTAGCATGACTTTAATATCACCATCTCTATATCTCAAAACAATGATCAAGTATCAAACTTCTCATAGTATTCAACGCACTTATGTGAAAGCTTTTATTATACTAATCCTGGATGCCTATCATATTAGGACTAATTTTATAACCAAAGCAAATTACCATGCCATTCTAAGGAACTCTCAAAATAATATAAGTGAAGCATGAGAGATCAATAATTTCAATAAAATAAAACCACCACCATACTCTAAAAGATATAAGCGAAGCACTAGAGCAAAAATTATCTAACTCAAAAGATATAAGTGAAGCACATAGAGTATTCTAATAAATTCCGAATCATTTGTGTCTCTCAACAGGTGTGTACATAAAGGATGATTGTGGTAAACTAAAAAGCAAAGACTCAAATCATACAAGACGCTCCAAGCAAAACACATATCATGTGGTGAATAAAAATATAGCTCCAAGTAAAGTTACCGATGGACGAAGACGAAAGAGGGGATGCCTTCCGGGACATCCCAAAGCTTAGGCTTTTGGTTGTCCTTGGATTTTACCTTGGGGTGCCTTGGGCATCCCCAAGCTTAGGCTCTTTCCACTCCTTGTTCCATAATCCATCAAATCTTTACCCAAAACTTGAAAACTTCACAACACAAAACTCAACAGAAAATCTCATGAGCTCCGTTAGCGAAAGAAAACAAAACACCACTTAAAGGTACTGTAATGAACTCATTATTTATTTATATTGGTGTTAAACCTACTGTATTCCAACTTCTCTATGGTTCATAAACTCAATTACTAGCCATACATTCATTAAAATAAGCAAACAACACACGAAAAATAGAATCTGTCAAAAACAGAACAGTCTGTAGTAATCTGTAACAAACACATACTTCTGGAACTCCAAACATTCTACCAAAAGAGGAAGTCCTAGATAATTTGTTTATTGATATACTGACATTGGAATCAGTATTTTATCACGTTCTGATGATTTTTAACAATTGTTTTCGTGAACAGAAAGTTTCTGTTTTTTTCAGCAAGATCAAATAATTACTATCCAAGAAGATCCTATAGGTTTCACTTGGCACAAACACTAATTAAAACATAAAAACACATCTAACCAGAGGCTAGATAAAATATTTATTACTAAACAGAACCAAAAATCAAGGAACAAAAATAAAATTGGGTTGCCTCCTGTTGGGGATATAACTATTTGTGTAAGCCGCCCAGGAGGGACCGGGTTACGCAAAGAAGACTCAGCAAGAAGAAGCCCAAGACCAAGCATGAAGATGGCGGTTCAGGAAAGGGTCTAAAGCCCGCAGACGGTTTAAGGTCCATAATGATAAACCGCCATGATGCTATGACTTGTAACATAAGGTAGACTTAACCAGTCACCGAGCCGGACACTGTCTATGAGCCGGCCGAGACTCTGTAGGCTGCGGGGCGTTCCCCCGTGTATATAAGGGGACGACTTGCTGGCGGCTTAGGGTAAGAAACAACTCATCAAGAACCGGGCATAGCGTATCTCGCTCCCTAGTCATCGAAACATTAAGCAATACCAACCCAACTAGACGTAGGCCTTACCTTCACCGTAGGGGCCGAACTAGTATAAACCTCTCATGTCTCTTGTCCAGTTTAACCCCTTCAAGCTTCCTAGTTGCGATGGCTCCACGATTAAGTACTTTCACTAGGACCTCTGACGTGACAATTCCACGACAGTTGGCGCCCACCATGGGGCCAGTGCACGGTGGATTAGAGTTCTTGAAGGGCAACTTTGAAGGGCTCAAGGGATACGTAGTGGGCCGGATGACCAAGAGTCGTCGCGGCAAGATCTACATCGACGACGAAGGCTGGGGCCCTGACACCGACTCAATTGAGTACGGGTATCGGGTCCCCTTGGGCGGAGTCCATGTCTTCATCGGCCGGATAGGTGTGCTGGACCCTGAGCTGGACAACTGCATTGACCTCGTCGAGACGGCTCAGCGCGCGAGACCCGGCCAAGTTCGACCCATCCTGAAGCGTGCCTTCGTGGGTTGCATCCACAGAGAAGAACTTTCTAAAGGATCTGAAGATGGTGATGAGACGGCCGCCCTCTCAGACGGTGATTCGTCCGCCGGTTCAACAGATTCGCTATATCAAGTGCAAGAGGGCATGCTTGGGGGTTATTCCGATGCTCTAGTATTCCGGACCCCTATGAGCCGCCAAGCTGGGCAGGAGTCTTCATGGCTGGTACCCAACCCGACCAAAATTCAACGGCTGCAACAACAATAACATCCGGGATAGGAGCGGCCGGGGCAGGAGGCCCTGTGTGCCTGCCGGCTCAGGAGCTGATAGATCTCATGGATAAGCTTACGGCCTTGTTAACCGCCACGGTTATTCCTGCGAATAAAGATGAGTATGACGCGGAGGTGGCACGGGTGCACGAGGAGATAGCTCGGTCCAAGGAGGCCTTGGCAGCTGAGGACACCAGATTAGCCGCAGAGCGGGCGGCTTTGGATGCACGGGCACAATGGTTACAGTCAGAGGCCTTCCAGCTCACGATGAGCCTGAACGCGTCTAAGGAGGTGATGAGGAGACATCAGAAAACCCAGTCCTGTTTACCTCCGGTCTACGACCCTCGGAATCTTTTCGCTACACCCGGAGCCGGCCCAAGTAACCCGCCAGATGCTAATCAGTTTATGATAGCTGGAACAGGAGGACCGGCTCAGCCTCGGGAGATGCCACCTCCTCATGGGAGCATGGCACCACCTCGTTATGTGCCGATACCGCCGGGTCACTTTTCCAACCCCATGGAGAACTTAATCGCAGCATCGGCGCGTTTGGCGGCTCTCCCAGTGGACGGTGATGATCCGACAGCGGTGGAGACCCGGAGGATCAGAGAACTTGTCCAGACAGCCCTGGCTCAACAAGAGACTTATTCTTATAGCCGGGACATGATTCATTCAACTCCTCCGCCTTGGTTAGCACCACCTCGTCAAAAACGGAGTCCAAGTTACAGCAGGCATATGGAGTCAGAAGCTTTGTCAAGCAACACCCAGCGCCGTAACCAGCCTGGTGGCTATAACCCGATACAAGACTGAATACTTTAGGAGAACGAGCGGGCGGCTCAGCTAGCTGCTCAATAGCCGGCTCATCAAGATTTCCCAGAGTATCCGACGACTTCCGTTGAGGCAGGAGTGGCTACTAGAACCGGCGATGTTCCTTGCTTGGTGCCGGCTCTATGTAATGTGCGCCTATCCAAGGACTTCAAGGGACCTCGAAAGGTCCCGAATTACACGGACGACTTACAGCCCGGAGCGTGGATCGAAAGTTATGAGATGGCCATGGAGCTGTTGGAGGTCAGCGACGCAGCAATGGCTAAGTACTTCACCATGATGTTAGATGGAACGACCCGGTCTTGGTTAAAGGGTTTGCCACCCAATTCCATTGGTTCATGGGCAGAGTTAAAGGCATGTTTCATCCAAAACTTCAAAGACACTTGTAATCAATCTATGTCGATTGTGGACTTGACAAATTGTAAGCAGGAGGAGGGTGAATCTACGACTCATTGGGTATGCCGGGTCAAGGAGATAATACATTCATCCGACAAGATGGATGCCGGCTCTACAGTCCTCATGTTGGAGAAGAATTGCCGCTTTGAGCCGCTGAGGCAGAAACTGGGGCCCCTTAAACGTGATTGCAATGATATGGGTACGCTGATGGCGGCTTTAGTCAAATATGCCGACTCTGATAGTACCAAGGATCTCGCGTCTGATGAGGAAAAGACAGGGAAGGGAAAGAAGAACGGCAATGGAAAGGGTCAGCAGCATAACCCAATGAATCAAGGAGGCAATAAGCGTAAGGCGGATGGTAACCCGGAGTTTGTAGCCAACGCCAATGCATAGGGTAACAATCAGAGACATAAGGGTAAACCGCCCCATCGATCTAGCGGGTCAGGCCCATCTCTTGAGCAACTACTCAATGAGCCTTGCCCAAGACACGGCACACGGGAACGGCCCGCCACCCACTTATGGAAAGATTGCACGATCATGAAGGCTTTTAAGAATTCCAACACGTTTGGTGACAATCCTGGGTCCAGCGGCGGTTCAGGAGCTGGCGGTTTTCATGGCCTGGGCGGCGGTTCAAATTCCAGCTTTCAGGGACATCAAGGCAGCTATAATCAACAACAGTCTGGTCAAGGAGAGCAACAGCAGCAACAGTCGGGTTATCAAAGCCATCCGAAGCAGTTGAATGGTGGGCAGTATCACGGGTTTACCACTAGCTTATGCAAACGTGACCAGAAGGTTCATAAGAGGGCCGTGAATTCTGTTGAGCTGGCAGTTCCTCGTTATTTGAGGTGGTCAGAACAGCCCATTGTATGGAGCAGAGAAGATCACCCTCCACGGGTTGATAATCCGGGTCAGTTAGCCTTGGTGGTAGCGCCTCAGGTTGGTGGATATAAATTCACTAAGGTACTCATGGACGGAGGTAGCAATATCAATATCCTCTATTATGAGACCTTTCGACGCATGGGGTTAACTGATAAGAATTTGAGGACATCCAACACTGTTTTTCATGGAGTGGTTCCTGGTAAGTCGGCTTACCCAGTTGGCAAGATTGAACTGGAAGTGGCCTTTGGAGATGAATATGATTCCAGGGCTGAGAAATTGATGTTTGAAGTGGTCAAAATCAGGAGTCCGTATCATGCTCTGTTTGGGCGGCCGGCTTATGCTAAGTTCATGGCACGGCCGTGTTATGTTTATTTGCAGCTCAAGATGCCGGGTCACAAGGGCACCATCACTGTGCATGGGAGTCGAAAGGTAGCCTTGGAGTGTGAAGAAGGCGACTCGGCTTATGCTGAGTCTGCTTGTGTAGCGGAAGAGCTCAAATTTTATCAAGATAATGTTGACCCGACGGATATGACCTCCCTGAAGAAGCCTACTACAGAGATGACCCAACGTTGATGTTTAAATCGGCCGCTGAGACGAAGCTTGTTGACTTTACTCCAGGCAACTCTTCTAAGCAATTCAGCATCAGTACCAATTTCGATCCTAAATAGGAAAGCGCGCTCATCAAGTTCATCCGTGAGAACCGGGACATCTTTGCATGGAAACCTTCTAACATGCCGGGTGTACCGAGGGAACTCGCTGAGCACACTCTCAATATTGATCCGAAGTATAAGCCAGTCAGGCAGTTTCTTTGACGGTTCAACGAAGAGAGACGGAAAGCTATTGGAGAGGAAGTCGCCTGGCTCTTAGCGGCCGGGTTTATTGTTGAAGTTTTCCACCCGGAGTGGTTGGATAACCCAGTGCTTGTGCTTAAGAAGAACGGCACCTGGCGGATGTGTGTGGATTACACGGACTTACATAAGGCTTGTCCAGCTGATCCCTTTGCTCTCCCTCCTATTGATCAAATCATTGATGATATGGAGGGTTGTGAACGTTTGAGCTTTTTGGATGCTTACTATGGGTATCATCAGATCAAAATGGCAGTTAAGGACCAAGAGAAGACGGCATTCATCACTCCGATTGGAGCCTTCTGTTATGTATCTATGCTGTTTGGGCTCAAGAGTGCTCAGGTGACTTATCAGCGATGTGTGCAGAACTTTCTACACGATCAAATTGGGCGCAATGTTCATGCTTACGTGGATGACATCGTGGTGAAGTCCAGAGAGAAGGAAACCTTGATATCTGATTTGAAAGAGACCTTTGATAATCTCCGGGTTTATAAGATGATGCTTAACCCGGCCAAGTGTGTATTTGGTGTACCTGCAGGCAAGCTCTTGGGTTTTCTGGTCTCAAACAGAGGCATTGAAGCTAACCCGGAGAAGATCAAGGCAATTACCTCTCTGGCTAAACCGGCGTGCATCAATGATGTTCAGCGACTGGCGGGTCGTGTTGCTGCTTTAAGCCGGTTCATAAGCAGGTTCGGTGAGAAGGCCTTACCACTATATCAGATGATGAAGAAAACATACACTTTTGTCTCGAGTGATGTGGCTGATGCTGCTTTTGAAGATTTAAAGAGATAGTTGTCTGAGCCACCGGTCCTTGCGGCTCCCATTGATAAGGAGCCATTGCTGTTATATGTGGCTGCTAATTCACGAGCCGTCAGTGTTGCTATCGTGGTAGAGTGTAAGGAAGATGGCAAGGAGCATCCGGTTCAACGGCCGGTTTACTACATCAGTGAGGTGCTCATTGAGTCTAAACAAAGGTATCCACATTGGCAGAAACTTGTTTGCGGAGTGTTTATGGCAAACCGGAAGTTGAAGCAGTACTTCCAAAGTCATCCTATAACGGTGGTAAGTTTTGCCCCCTTGGGAGACATCATCCAGAATAGGGAGGCCACAAGACGAGTCGCCAAGTGGGCTATTAAACTTGGGCCTCGTGGTTTGAAATATATGCCATGTACTGCTATTAAGTCTCAATCCTTGGTGGATTTTATCAATGATTGGACAGAGTTGCAGGCACCTGAGGAGAAGCCAGATAACACATATTGGACTATTCACTTTGATGGGTCCAGGAAGTTAGAAGGCTCGGGGGCTGGAGTTGTTTTAACTTCCCCTTGAGGTGACAAATTTTGTTATGTGCTCTAGCTTATGTTTCCTTGTACTAATAACGCGCTGAGTACGAGGCCTTACTCCATGGTCTCCGGATGGACAAAGAGATGAACTTGAGCCGAGTAAGGTGCTTGGGCGATTCAGATCTCGTGGCCCAACAGGTGTCAGGCAAGTGGGACTCCAAGGATCCCCTTATGGCGGCTTATCATCGTGAAGTAGATGTTGTGGCTGGGCACTTCAAGGGTTATCAAGTGGAGCACATTGATCGAAGGAAGAATGAGGCGGCTGATGCTTTAAGCCGGTTGGTATCTCAGCGTAAGCCGGTGCCGCCTAACACCTTCCTCGATGTTTTGCATAATCCTTCTGTCAAGGTACCTACAGAGGAAGAATTAGCAGTGCCAGACCCAGAGGCACAACTGGTGGCAGCTCTTCACGTCATCCCGGATTGGACAGTGCCATATTTGGCCTATATGACCCGGGGAGAGTTGCCTCAGGATGAGACCTTGGCAAGACAATTCATCAGGCGGTCCAAATCTATGACGATTGTTCATCGCGAGTTACATCACCAAAGTGTCACTGGGGCGTTTCAACGTTGTGTGTCGCCTGCGGAGGGCCGGGAGATACTTCGTGAGATCCATGAAGGAGATAGTGGTCATCATGCCGGGTCAAAATCTCTTGTGGCTAAGGCTTTCCGTCATGGTTTTTATTGGCCGACGGCTCATGCTGATGCGGAGGATCTAGTCAGCAAATGCGACGGATGTCAAAAATTCTCGCAACGAGCTCATGTGCCGCCTCAAGAGTTGAGGATGATTCCAATCACTTGGCCATTCGCAGTCTGGGGGCTTGACATGGTTGGACCTTTCAAGAGGTCTAAGGATAAAAAGACACACCTCCTGGTGGCAGTTGATAAGTTTACAAAGTGGGTTGAGGCAGAGGCGGTCAGTAAGTGTGATGCAGCCACGGCTGTTCAGTTCATGAAAAAGGTGATCTTTCGTTTTGGTTTTCCACACAGCATTATAACTGATAATGGTACTAATCTTTCCAGGGGTGCCATGGAGGACTTCTGTCAACGAGAACATATCCGGCTTGATGTTTCGGCTGTTGCTCATCCTCAATCTAATGGTCAAGCAGAAAGAGCTAATCAAGAGATCCTGAAGGGTATCAAGCCCTGGCTCGTTGTCCCCTTGCAGCGGACTCCGGGTTGTTGGGTGGAGGAGTTACCCTCTTTACTGTGGAGCATCAACACTACGCCTAACAGATCTACAGGTTACACACCTTTCTTCATGGTGTATGGAGCAGAGGCAGTCCTAGCAAGTGACATCCGACACGATTCACCCCGCGTGGCGGCTTACATTGAGTCTGACAACGAAAAAGCTCGTCAGGATGCACTTGACTTGTTGGATGAGGAGCGAGACTTGGCAATAGCCCGCTCGGTGATTTATCAACAAGACCTGCGCCGCTATCACAGCCGCCGGGTTAGGAGCAGAACCTTTCAGGAAGGTGACTTAGTGCTCCGGCTCATCTAGGATCAGTCCGACATGCACAAGCTATCCCCACCTTGGGAAGGACCCTTTGTGGTCAGTAAGAATCTGAACAACGGGTCATACTACCTCATCAATGTTTGAGAGCACAAAAGACTCACGTAAGTCGGAGGAGGAGACCCGCCGGCCGTGGAATATCGCTCATCTCTGGCCTTACTATACTTGAACCACCGGCTCTCAAGACGTATATATTTTGACGGTGTATATATTGTATAAAGCAATAAAGCAGGACCTCTGTCCTTTTATCCACAAAAATTTATATGTCTTTTTCTCCAGGTGGTGGAAACAACCAAAAGGGAGCAAATCATATCTCAATCCGGCTTTCCTTTTGGTCCAGCTTATGATCATATCTGAATCTAGCCATGATCACTTGCGGGCTTCCTGTTCAAATATAGGGCGTATTCGAACCAAAGAGAACATAGCTGTTGATACCCACTTGATTGGTATACTGCCAAACCCATTTGGGGGCTTCTTGATCATATTTGAATCACAGCTTAACCCCTTTGGGTCTGACGCATGGATCGTATTCAAATCAGCGTCATTAAACAACTCTTATGGTCACTTGGGGGCTTCCTGTTCAAATATAGGTCATATTCGAACCAAAGAGAACAAAGCTGTCGATACCCACTTGATCGGCATCGCCAAAGCCACTGGGGGCTATATGATCGTATCCAAATCTTAGCTTAACCCCTTTGGAACGGTTTACTGATCGTATTCGAATCAGAAGCCTATGAATATTGTTTATTATCCATTATATTTCATAAGCATAATTATTTGACTATCTTGAGACCTTCTTGAAAGCATTATGAGATGGTTCTTCCGGCTTAATATTGATCACCCCAGGTTGTTAAGTGCCAGGTGAACATTATATGTTCCAACTTTTAGGAGTTGAATTTACCCGCATGGTGTAGGTCTTATAAGCAGGTGAGATTACCAAAGGAACCGCAGGTATGCTATTATGAGTATGTTCAAACAAATATAGTCAGAAATCGGCCTGTATATGATGTTTTTTGGTTCGCTTTTCGGGTTATCAATACCTTACGTGACCCCGGATGCGATAAACCGACAAGGGAATTTTGCTCGTTTTATATGCAGGATAAGGCAAGCAAATTTAACATCAAGGAAATAAATGATCAACATAAGCTGGAAATATATAGCGATGGCGGCTTACGAAAGTATTAAGCGTCATAAACATGCGCGAAGGCATGACAAAAATTGAGAGGTTTTTCTACCCTATTACAAGACTCCCCGAGTCTAAAATAACGAAGCATTTTTTTTGCAAAGTCATAGACACCTGGCGGTTCACTCCTTTGGTGTGCTTGAAGATTCTGGGTTATCCTTCTCCGCTTCTCTGTCGGCTGCCCTTTCCTAGAAGGTTGACGAGGCCCAGTCAATGCCACTCAAAGCTTCAAACTCAGCTTCATCATCTATTAAGCCGGCTGGGTCCACTTCAGGGGCAAAGGTATGCTTACGAGTTGGAGGAATCAGGCTGACTTGATCATAGGGAGGTGTTGGAATTCTCCGGTTCTGTCAGGACCCCGACTCAATGCCACATCGATCTAGCATGTAACACCTCATATCACTTTGTGGCCTCACACACGGTATTCCCACAGGTGTCGCTTTACCTTTGCCTAGGATCGTTTGCGCCTTTTGGCACACGTATAGGATACTGTCGCTAGCATCCATATGATAAGGAGCCCGGGCTGACATGGCTAGTCGTAAACCCAAAGTGGCACTAACTTACAGGGACAGGCATACATGACCCAACAATGAACGTGTCGGTCATCAGCGAGTGAATCCAGGCTGTAGCACTGGGCTAGCAGGACTCCGGTGAATCGGGCTGTAGCAGGCTAATAGAACTCCGGTATTCATCGCGTGACATTTCCCCGAGGGGACAGATACAGGAACGAAGAAGGACACATGCCGGCCAGCCTAAGTGTTCCGGAGCAGTAGCAAGCTACCATGGCTCAGTGGAAGCACTAGCAGACATTTCCCGGTAAGAGAGGCTACTAAGGATAAACAACTAGATAGTCAGATCCCACACATACCAAGCATTTCAATAACATACACACAATATGCTCGATATGTGCAAATACAACATGGCATCACAACATGACTCTACAACTCAAGTATTTTATTCAATAGGCTCCAAGGAGTGAGATATTACAACATGGGTCTCATGACCCAACACTCAGAGCATACAAGTCAAAGCACAAATGGAAGCTTAACATGTCTGAGTACAGACATCTACAAATGAAAAGGCTGAGAAGCCTGACTATCTACCAGATCCTGCCGAGGCACAAGATCGTAGCTGAGGTAACAAGCTAAACGTCAAAGTCCACGTGGAACTACTAGTGAGACTAAAGTCTCTCTACAAAAACATAAAATAGGCAAACGTGAGTACAAATGTACCCAACAAGACTTACATCAGAACTATCTACATATGCATCATTATCAACAAAGGGATGGTGGGGTTTAACTGCAGCAAGCCAGCAAGTAACTCTTTTGAGGTGGCGCACACGAGTCCACATATTCACCATATCAATACACCACTATGGATCCGCTCCAGTCCCCTACGAGAACGCCATCCATAGCACTCACACTTATCTTGCGTATTTTAGAGTATCCACTTTCACTTGTCTATGAACTGTTATAGCCAACCCAGAAGTCCTTTATCACGGACACGGCTATTCGAATAGATGATGTTAACCCTGCAGGGGTGTACTTCTTCATACATGTTTCCACCACTTAGCATCTGCACAGGACATGTGCTCGGTAGACTTCAATCGAAAGCCGACGTGGGTGTAGACCACGACCTACCTAAACACTCAAGTCTCTAGTCCAGGTTTATCGCCTATTCAGGTTCTATCCGTAGGGAGTCCGGCCGAGGTTTCCACATACGGCCCCGAACGATGTGTACAGGGTTCCGCGACACCAAACGGGCGCCGGTATACCCGGCCACATGCCTGCCGCATCACAGCCCACCCCTCCGGTCAGCGCTGCGCACGGCCTCCAGCATACTACAAACACCAGAAACTACTTGCAACTCCTAGACACAGGACAAGGGTGATTAAGAAGTCGAGCGGGGTCATATTTCAGGGCCCAATGCATGATAGTAGCTATTTCATGGATCACAAACACAGAACTCAGTTCCTGAGGACGGCTTCAATGAGACAACCCACCATGTACTCCTACATGGCCTCTCACCGCTACCTTTACCAAATCGTGTTCACACACTTAGCTCACACACAGAAGAACATGTTCACACACCTCTGATTCATCCCCGATGAATTAGACCTGACTCAACTCTAAGCAGTAGCAGGCGTGACAAACAAGCACGAATGAGTAGGCACGACAGGGCTCAAACAACTCCTACTCATGCTAGTGGGTTTCATCTATTTACTGTGGCAATGACAGGTCATGCAGAGGATAAAGGGGTTCAACTACCGTAGCAAGTAACAGATGTATCGTTGTTGTCCTAATATAGTAAAAGAGAGCAGGAGCAAGAGAGTGGGATTGTATCGGAATGAACAAGGAGGTTTTGCTTGCCTGGCACTTCTGAAGATAGTATAGTTCTTCATCCGTGTCATCGATCACATCGTCGGTACACGTCTACTGAGAGGGGACAAGCACCGACAAACAAAGAAGAAACACAATCAATGCAATGCACAATATGTTGCATGATCATGAACATGTCAAAATGCTGTGATTTGAGCTAATGCAACTAGCAGCAGATTAAATGGAGTTGGTTTGAATCCAAGATTCAAATTCAAACTCCATATATGACATTTCAAATGCCATTAATTCAAATTGTTGTATACAGCAGCTTTAAATTGTTCTAACATGCATGAAAATTGTACAGATGGATAGATTGGATTTTTCTGATCATTTTTCATATATAACTTATTTCATTTGGAGTTACAGTTTATTTTATATGATTTTTAGAAGTTTTGGATATTTTCTGAAAATAAATAAACCAAATAGATTTATTTAAAATCTAGAAAAGGGTTTATTGCATCATCACTGCATCAGGATGCCATCAGCGAGTCAATAGGGCGGTCCAGGTCAAACCTGACATGTGGGGGCCACACGTCAGTGAAACAGGGCTGTTTAGCCCACTGACAGGTGGGACCGGTCAACGGCCACGTCAGCAAAGTCTAAGCTGACGCGTGGGTCCAGTCGGGTTGGATTAGTTCTAACTAATTTCGTTAGTTGGTTAATTAAACGGGTGGGGCCCATGTGTAAGTGGGTCAGGGGGTTAATTAGTGGCGTCATTGGCCACTAATGACTATGCCACGTCAGCTCGCCGGAATGTCGCCGACGACGATCAAAAACGCGGCGGGGACGCACTGGGGTGGCTCGGGATTTTGCTATGGGGCTCCGTTTTGAGTGCGGTTTGCTGCTACGGCTTGCTGGAGATCTCGCGCATCTAGTGGTGGTGGCGGCAGCATCTGGTATGGCCGGAGTTGACGGCGGCGAGCATTTCAGTGGTGGCCGGAGTTCGGGCACCTGCGGGTTTGGCGTTGTAGTGCACGGGAGGGGGAGCTGGTGTGTGTGTTAGGCTCCTGGTGAGGTGTGGAGCACGTTGCCGTTCTTGGGAGTGAGCTACGGTGGCTCTAGCCTCGTCTGCGCCATCGCCGGCGGAAGGAGCTCACGACCCCCGTGAAAAGGGCGGCTAGAGTGCGGGAACGAGCGCGGGGAGGAGGGGGAATGGTGGCGGAGCTCACAGCGATCTCAACGGAGGACTCAGCGGGCTCGGGGAGGGGTCGGAGCAAGCGGGGCGGCGAGGGGGATCTCCAGCGGCCGACGACATAGATGAGGATGATGGCGTCGCTTCGGGCGTCCCGCGAGCGCATGCTTCATCTTGGGGCTCCGTGGCGTCGAGGCGGAGCCTCTGGACAGCATGGAGAGGCGATGGACGCGGTGGTTTTTGTCGGCGGCGGTGACAGCGCTCGGGGGTTGCGTGCGAGAGAGCCAGAGGAGGAGAGGAGCTAGGGGAGAGAGTGAGAGGGCCTGCGGGGTGCGTGGCCGTCTTCGTGGCGCTGGAAGGGCCTCGAGGGCGTGAGGCAGGCAGGGAGGAGGCCACGGTGTTGCCAGCGCTCGCCACCGAGCTGCTTCGGGGCGAGGGGAGGAAGACGACAAGAAGAGGTGGGCTAGGCCAGGTGGTTGGACTGGCCGACTAGGCCGGCCAGGTGGGCTGCGGTAAGTCAGGTGAGGTTTTCTTTCTCTCTCTTTCTTTTTTTGTTTCAGTTTTCTATTTTGTTCTGTTTTGTTTTGATTTAGTAAAAATACTAAACCATTTGATAAAATGCTGAAATTAATTATGTGGCTAGAACTAAAATATACCAAACCACATAAAATGTTCCAGAATTATTGGACATATATTAAATATATAAGAAATATATATCCAATGCAAATAGTTATTGAATTAGTTCAAAGGCCCAAAATAAATGTTTCTAAGATACCAAAAATATTGGTTTGACTTTTACCTCTTGCCAATATTTTCAGAGACTAAGAGGAACATTCTCTTGGACTTCTTTGAAGAGATTTTAATGTCGATTGTTTCTGAAATGACTTATGAGGGTATCAACTAACCTCAATTCAAATTTCATAAACATAACTATGATGATGACATGATGAGGTGCAAAGACAAACAAGGCCAATCTAGGGCTGTGACAACTCACCCCCACTAAGCAAGAATCTCGTCCCGAGATTCAAGCGTAGGGTAAGATTTAAGGGGATCGCAAACTACCACAATATTCATGATCCAAGTTGCACTTCATAAGGACGTTGTTTCGATCACCAACTTTTTCTCGATGTCTTGCTCCAAGAACTCCAGCCAACATAATAACGAGAGGAAAAGGAAACTCTAGAAGGATCAATCTTCTCGAAGATCGAACAGCTCATGATCAACTCGCGAAATGAGACATAGCAACATCTCTCGAGATAAGACACGAAGCACACATCTAGAGGGATGGAGTAGAACCGATGACGAGGGTTCACTAGGTAGACAACAATTTCACACTTAAGAAGGTGATGAACAGTTGTCAATGTAGCGAGGAGTTGAATTGCCATGATACCATAACAAGACATCTTGGAGGAGGGTGATTCATAGAATTATTACCTTAAGTGGCAAAAAGAATTACCTTTGATATAGAGATCACTGGGACTTTCTATACCAGCCTAAGGCAAATCACAGCAATCATTTGGCGGAGTGCGAAGGAATGGCATGCCAGACTAGAATGGATGATGTGGATTACCTTGTTGAAGACAATGCAAGGAATGATTTTAGCTTATCATCGGAAATGGATGGAACCCATGGTGGAATGGCACATTGGCAGTGCAAGCTGGGAACGAAATGCAAAAGCTGGGAATGATTCTGGTAACTGAGGAGGAACTCCATCAGTAGAGAGTGAATCCACTGTTTGAAAGGGTTATAGCATAACCGAGGAAACTGAGAGCACTATGCAATTAATGCCGACGATAAAACCTAGCACTTGTGCGTGCTCTCAAGAACTTGAGAATTTCCATATTCATCAAGGTTTTACCAATATCCGTGTCAAGGATCCTGGCAACACAACATACTACCATGATGAGTATTGGTGGAGGAAGCAGATGCAAAGAAAGATAACACCTTCTCAGATTTCACCTTAGCGAGGCCAAGGGATCATAATCTGGATGATCGACCGAGAGACATTTAGAACTCCGCTTCTAATGTTCTCCTTGATGTGCTAGCGTATCCCATTCATTGAAATGGTTTGGTAACTAGACCATCAAGTAGAAGGTCGGACTTCGGGAGCACAAGAATCCATAAGGAACAATTAGGGAGTATATCCTATGAAGTCCCTATGGGGAGGTGGCCAGCTTCTTCAATCAAGATACTACAATAATAGGTCTTCCGGCTGGGTGTGTCAGCCACGACATCCACTTTACCGGTTACGGTGAGACCATTATTATAGTTCTTGGGAAACGTTCCAACCATCATATCTGCCTGAGATTCAGATCTGGTGGTGTCAAAATAATCCAGACTCATCGAGTCTAGAAAGAAAATAAAAGGTTGCAACACAAATCGACGAGATAACGTTGCAAGATTCTCGGGGAATGAACTACGGTAGTAAGCTCCAAAACACGAGCTGCTTCTGCTACAAACATGTGGACACGCTGCCTCAGGCAAGCATGACCAAGTAGTAGTCTTACAATAAAACACTACCGAGTTCAGGAGGGGAACCATCATCAAGGATATCAAAGTCCTTGCATAAGGTATACTCTTAAGAAGGAATTTCTTCTCCTTGAACAAATCAATCAGTGGCTTGGTGTGCTAGGGATACGTATAGAATGAAGGTTGCAAGTCTCCGAACCACAGAATACTTCGCACGTATGCATGACTGATTTGGGATGATTCCAGAGGAAGCAACATTGACTTTCTCGAATCCACGGCGGCAACTTGCATCAAATGCACATGAACTGGAGGAAGTCACTTCTTACATCCGAACATATGCTTCATGAACTAGCATGAAGAAATGCTTTCAAAAGTTTCCAACACTAGCTTAATGTTCAAAAAAATTATGGAGAAGACAAGGATGTTGTCGATGGGCTCAACAGCAATTCATCCAGACTCCCATGGAGATGGAATTCCATAACTATGTGAACAAGGTGATAGTATTGGTCAGACCCAAACGATATAGTGGTGTATGCTCGAGGAAAATCCACGAGTAAGACAACATTACGAACATCATTGGTTCTGATTTGATTTGAGGATAGCCCATACTCAAATCAAAGTTTTGGCAAGACAATAGCTCCAACAACTGGTCACGAGGATCAATCGATGAAGATATCATCTTTCTTCAACACACACAAAAAGATATCCCTTAAAATGAACTAAGCCAGGCAAGGTTTTATCTTCCAACTCTCCAAGTTGTTGTTTGGCTTAACCAACTAGCTCAGGGGTATCCAACGCGGATTCTTGGGGAAGGAGTGGTTTATTGGAAACCAACTTGATCATGAACTCAACATAGTGGTCAGGTGACAACCTGGTAATACTTCTGAGAAGATATTCGGAACATCACGAACCACCGATATGTTATTAAGTTCGAGAATAATCTTGCTTTTCAGGGCAAGATGATGTGATCAAAAGAGCGAGGGTTTGACACAATCCTAACTCATTGATCGAAGAGTGCACCTTGGAAAATGGACTAAGTAGCACGATCAATCCTAGAGTGATGATTCAATAACCATCACGCTAAGGATGAAATTATTGTCCTTTAACTACCAAGCTACAAAGTTGCCAGGAGTATTGATTTCATACATCATAGTTCACCTGTCGGCATTCCGGTTGCAGCAACACGGGAACCGAGAAAAGAATAATGATGGCAAGAAGTATCACTGTACCAAGAGTTCATAGGATGGTGTGCAATTCCTATGATAATCCCGATATAAAAGATGGTAATACTCCAAGGTAGAACAGAACAAAAGCTGGGTTGGCATTTTGATCTGCGAGATACAACTACTTTGACCCAATCCTGGATATGGATAAGGTATTGGAGTTTGTTTCTCCTAGTCATTCCGGAATAGAATGGCTTGACGGACCACAAGAGTAATAGGTATTGATGAACGAATACACACATACTCTTGACTATCAATTGACAGACAAGGTCAGAAGGCAACTAAAAGGAACAACACAAGGAACATATGATTTTTCGGAGTTGTGGATGCATAGCTTAGTATGTCGAACCAGGTTCAACAGGTTCCTTTTGGATAACCTATGCAGAAAGGTAGAACTGGCAGAGTAACAACATAGAATCAAGAACTCGCCAAGAGCACTCTGGTTGTGATCTTTCGGTTCAACGAGGAACTTCTGCCATAAGTAGTTCATAGTATTTGGAAGAAGGAAATACCACGGACCTCGAGGGCTAATGCAAAGGTTACTAATAACCTAAAGGAACGAGCAAACACTATCAACATGAAGTAAGTAGGGTGAATCTCGGGTTCAAAACCCAGGAATAGAATACGTACTAGCTAAATTGCATCACGGGATGCTTTCGAGAATGTTGGCCAGAATGATCACACTGGGAACACAATACATGGCTAGATAACTAGGTGGCACTCTAAGACTCCTAGGGTCATAATAATAACTCCAACATATATGTCAAGGCAACAGAGTACCTTAACTCACTGTTTAGTGTGGTTAATCTGGCCCAAAGGAACATCGAAACGGGAGGAAAGGATTTTGCAAATGCTTCAGACTACTTAGAAACCTTAGATGACTCGGACATCATAATGGCCATAAATGCTTAAAAAGATTGGAGACATGCTACAAAAATGGTGGCATAGCCACTCAGAAGCACAATATCAAGGTTCTGAGATCAATTGTCAACACACAGAAGTAGTAGAGACCGAACTGAGGCTTAAATCCATCAATCCTATAAGTCTACGGATTAGTAACATGTGATCCTCATAGAGAGAAGAGAAAGCATAGTTCCTTAACCCCGTAGGAAAGGTAAGATGACTCAGATCAGAAGGGCATAAGGTATAAGGAGTAAAAAGAACCCTAAGTTCCATACTACAATCAATTCCCTAATATAACTAAAGAATTTCTAGACTCAACTTCGACCAGTTTGGCTTGGTAATCCTACATGCAGTCAGGCTCTGATACTAAAGCTGTCAGGACCCCGACTCAATGCCACATCGATCTAGCATGTAACACCTCATATCCCTTTGCGGCCTCACACACGGTATTCCCACGGGTGTCGCCTTACCTTTGCCCGGGACCGTTTGCGCCTTTTGGCACACGTATATGATAGTGTCGCTAGCATCCATATGATAAGGAGCCCGGGCAGACATGGCTAGTCGTAAACCCAAAGTGGCACTAACTTACAGGGACAGGCATACATGACCCAACAACGAACATGTCGGTCATCAGCGAGTGAATCCAGGCTGTAGCACTGGGCTAGCAGGACTCCGGTGAACCGGGCTGTAGCGGGCTAACAGGACTCCGGTATTCGTCGCGTGACATTTCCCCGAGGGGACAGACACAGGAACAAAGAAGGACACATGCCTGCCAGCCTAAGTGTTCCGGAGCAGTAGCAAGCTACCATGGCTCAGTGGAAGCACTAGGAGATATTTCCTGGTAAGAGAGGCTACTAAGGATAAACAACTAGATAGTTAGATCCCACACATATCAAGCATTTCAATAACATACACACAATATGCTTGATATGTGCAAATACAACATGGCATCACAACATGACTCTACAACTCAAGTATTTTATTCAATAGGCTCCGAGGAGCGAGATATTACAACATGGGTCTCATGACCCAACACTCAGAGCATACAAGTCAAAGCATAAACGGAAGCTTAACATGTCTGAGTACAGACATCTGCAAATGAAAAGGCTGAGAAGCCTGACTATCTACTAGATCCTGCCGAGGCACAAGATCGTAGCTGAGGTAACAAGCTAAACGTCGAAGTCCACGTGGAACTAGTAGTGAGACTAAAGTCTCTCTGCAAAAACATAAAATAGGCAAACGTGAGTACAAATGTGCCCAACAAGACTTACATCAGAACTATCTACATATGCATCATTATCAACAAAGGGATGGTGGGGTTTAACTGCAGCAAGCCAGCTTTGACTCGGTGGCTATCCTGGACTACCACTGCAAGTAACTCTTTTGAGGTGGCGCACACGAGTCCACATATTCACCATATCAATACAGCACTATTGATCCGCTCCCGTCCCCTACGAGAACGCCATCCATAGCACTCACACTTATCTTGCGTATTTTAGAGTATCCACTTTCACTTGTCTATGAACTGTTATAGGCAACCGAGAAGTCCTTTACCACGGACACGGCTATTCGAATAGATGATGTTAACCCTGCAGGGGTGTACTTCTTCATACATGTTTCCACCACTTAGCGTCTGCACACGACATGTGCTCGGTAGACTTCAAGCAAAAGCCGACATGGGTGTAGACCACGACCTACCTAAACACTCAAGTCTCTAGTCTAGGTTTATCGCCTATTCAGGTTCCATCCGCAGGCAGTCCGGCCGAGGTTTCCACATACGGCCCCGAACGATGTGTACAGGGTTCCGCGACACCAAACGGGCACCGGTATACCCGGCCACATGCCTACCGCATCACAGCCCACCCCTCCGGTCAGCGCTGCACATGGCCTCCAGCATACTACAAACACCAGAAACTACTTGCAACTCCTGGACAGAGGACATGGGTGATTAAGAAGTCGAGCGGGGTCATATTTCAGGGCCCAATGCATGGTAGTAGCTATTTCATGGATCACAAACATAGAACTCAGTTCCTGAGGACGGCTTCAATGAGACAACCCACCATGTACTCCTACATGGCCTCTCACCGCTACCTTTACCAAATCGTGTTCACACACTTAGCTCACACACAGAAGAACATGTTCAGACACCTCTGATTCATCCCCGATGAATCAGACCTGACTCAGCTCTAAGCAGTAGCAGGCATGACAAACAAGCACGAATGAGTAGGCACAACAGGGCTCAAACAACTCCTACTCATGCTAGTGGGTTTCATCTTTTTACTGTGGCAATGACAGGTCATGCAGAGGATAAAGGGGTTCAACTACCGCAGCAAGTAACAGATGTATCGTTGTTGTCCTAATGCAGTAAAATAGAGCAGGAGCGAGAGATTGGGATTGTATCGAAATGAACAAGGAGGTTTTGCTTGCCTGGCACTTCTGAAGATAGTATAGTTCTTCATCGGTGTCATCGATCACATCGTCGGTACACGTCTACTGAGAGGGGACAAGCACCGACAAACAAAGAAGAAACACAATCAATGCAATGCACAATATGATGCATGATCATGAACATGTCAAAATGCTATGATTTGAGCTAATGCAACTAGCAGCAGATTAAATGGAGTTGGTTTGAATCCAAGATTCAAATTCAAACTCCATATATGACATTTCAAATGCCATTAATTCAAATTTTTGTATACAGCAGCTTTAAGTTGTTTTAACATGCGTGAAAATGGTACATATGGATAGATTGGATTTTTTCTGATCATTTTTCATATATAACTTATTTCATTTGGAGTTACGGTTGATTTTATATGATTTTTTAGAAGTTTTGGATATTTTCGGAAAATAAATAAACCAAATAGATTTATTTAAAATCCAGAAAAGGGTTTATTGCATCATCACTGCGTCAGAATGACATCAGCGAGTCAACAGGGCGGTCCAGGTCAAACTTGACGTGTGGGGGCCACACGTCAGTGAAACAGGTGGGACCGGTCAACTGCCACGTCAGCAAAGTCAAAGCTGACGCGTGGGTCAAGTCGGGTTGGATTAGTTCTAACTAATTTCGTTAGCTGGTTAATTAAATGGGTGGGGCCCATGTGTAAGTGGGTCAGGGGTTAATTAGTGGCGTCATTACCCACTAATGACTGTGCCACGTCAGCTCGCCGGAATGTCGCCGGCGACGACCAAAAACGCGGCGGGGACGCACTGGGGTGGCTCGGGATTTCGCTATGCGGCTCCGTTTTGAGCACGGTTTGCTGCTACGGCTTGCTAGAGCTCTCGCGCATCTAGTGGTGGTGGCGGCAGCATCTGGTATGGCCGAAGTTGACGGCGGCGAGCATTTCCGCGGTGGCCGGAGTTCGGGCACCTGCGGGTTTGGCATTGTAGTGCACGGGAGGGGGAGCCGGTGTGTGTGTTAGGCTCCTAGTGAGGTGTGGAGCATGTTGCCGTGCTCGGGAGTGAGCTACGGTGGCTCTAGCCTCGTCTGCGTCATCGCCGGCGGCGAGGAGCTCACGGTCCCGGTGAAAAGGGCGGCTAGAGTGCCGGAACGAGCGCGGGAAGGAGGGGGAATGGTGGTGGAGCTCACAACGATCTCAACGGAGGACTCAGCGGGCTCGGGGAGGGGTCGGAGCAAGCGGGGCGGCGAGGGGGATCGACGACATAGATGAGGATGATGGCGTCGCCTCGGGCGTCCCGCGAGCGCATGCTTCGTCTCGGGGCTCCGTGGCATCGAGGCGGAGCCTTTGGACAGCACGGAGAGGTGAGGGAGAGGCGATGGATGCGGTGGTGTTTGTCGGCGGCGGCGACAGCGCTCGGTGGTTGCGTGCGAGAGAGCTAGAGTAGGAGAGGAGCTCGGGGAGAGAGTGAGAGGGCCTGGGGGTGCGTGGCCGTCTCCGTGGCGCTGGAAGGGCCTCGAGGGCGTGAGGCAGGCAGGGAGGAGGCCACGGTGTCGCCAGCGCTCGCCACCGAGCTGCTTCGGGGCGAGGGGAGGAAGACGACAGGAAGAGGTGGGCTGGGCCAGGTGGCTGGGCTGCGGTAAGTCAGGTGAGGTTTTCTTTCTCTCTCTTTCTTTTTTTGTTTCAGTTTTCTATTTTGTTCTGTTTTGTTTTGATTTAGTAAAAATACTAAACCATTTGATAAAATGCTGAAATTAATTATGTGGCTAGAACTAAAATATACCAAACCACATAAAATGTTCCAGAATTATTGGACATATATTAATTATATAAGAAATGTATATCCAACGCAAATAGTTATTGAATTAATTCAAAGGCCCAAAATAAATGTTTCTGAGATACCAAAAATATTGGTTTGACTTTTACCTCTTGCCAATATTTTCAGAGACTAAGAGGAACATTTTCTTGGACTTCTTTGAAGAGATTTTAATGTTGATTATTTCTGAAATGACTTATGAGGGTTTCAACTAACCTCAATTCAAATTTAATAAACAGAACTATGATGATGACATGATGAGGTGCAAAGACAAACAAGGCCAATCTAGGGCTGTGACAGGTTCTCACTGTCATAGCCCAGCTGGTACTTGGTAAGATCTGTGTCATTCCCAATGAGAGTAGCCACGGGTCGTATATCTTTGACGCAGGCGGTGAAATCCTGCTCATCAAATACGGTCCCATCTTCTTTCAGAATTGGGTATCCAAGAGCGAGGTCGGCCGGGTCTAGTTCTGGAATCCATGCTTTTGCCCGGCTCAACGTGGCTATGGCCCCGGCTCTTGAGGACGCCCGCCTTAGATCCTAGATCCACTGAGGTAGTACAACAATACACTTCAGCACGTCTTGCAGAAGGTGGGGAGTGTTATTTGATAAAGATACAACAGCCAAAGCACGTTGTGACCCGGTATACAGTTGCTCCACTAGAGTGTAAACCGCCTTCAGTTTGATCAGCATGTTTTGCTTGAGGTTTGTGCTCCTGGGGCCTGCATTCATGAACATAAGGTGAGCTAGGGATAACGATTAAAAAATTCATCAAAGGAAGGATTACAATATTTGAGGTTACATATAGTAACTTACCGAAGATGGCGGAGACCATTTGAGATATCTGGCGCTTTAAGCTGGACAGTTCGGTTGTTGCTTCTCCAACTGATGCCATTGCTGTCTCGGCCAGGGTCACCAGTGAAGTTTTTTCATCAGCCCAGATTTTCTTCTCCGCCTCAAAATTCTTCTTCGGCTTCTCTTGTTCAGAGACGCTGAATTCAAATTTGGAGTTGGCCTTTTGAATTTAAAGTTCTTGAGCTGTCAGACGGCTCTTCAGGTCAGCAATCTCTGACTCAAATTGGCTTATGGTGGCCTGCAATAATGCTGGGTTATAATCAGAATCATGGTAAGATAATATTAAAGTCCCAAGCACTTTGCAAGCAAAGATACTTGACACTTGGGGGCTAATGTGTGCTGAAGAATTTTACCCTACAATGCTGGTTCATGCAAATTAAGTCCCAATCACTTTGCAAGAAAAGATACTTGACACTTGGGGGCTAATGTGTATCGCAAGTTCAAGGTATCATGTTACAACCGGGTTAAATTTCTTCTTTCTAAACCGGACAAAACAGTGGTAAGCAGTTTTCTAAGTCTACAACATATTTATTCATAAGCAATAGACTTGGGGGCTGATACAGTAAGTATGATTCAGAAAAGGGGCATAAAGGTGTACCTCAGATTTTTGTTGTATTTGCTTCACCATGTCAATTTCCAGGTCACGGCTGCTATGCACTTGATTAAGATAGCCAGAGACTATATCTCCAATACTTAAATGAGTATAATCAGTAATGTCCAGCTTGGCCTTTCGGAGTTCTATAAGTTCCTCCTTAGCAGAGCATTTGGCAAGGACAGTGGGCCGCCCTGGCTCAACAAACTGAGTCCTCAGAATCTCAACTTTTGGGTCATTTGCCTTGACCGGGCTAGGAGCTTCCGGGTTATCAAAGCTGCTGAGAGTATCTTCGGCGGGTGGGTCAGAGGTTGGTGCTGGAATGTCAGAGGCTGGTTCAGGCGGCGGCTGATGGGTGGAACTGTCAGGAGCAGTGCCAAGCTCCAGTTCAGTCACGACCGGGTTTTGGGATGGCTTACTCTTCTTTGCCCTCTTATTGGGCTTCACTTGCACGCTGTATACAAAGGCAGAAGGATGAGTGCAAAAGCATGAATAAGGTCAAGCATAAGGCAAATAAGGTTACATTAAGCGGGGGCAATTTTGAAAGCCGACATGTTCAATTGCATAGACTCGCCGGAGGAAGGAGAGGTATCCTGATAATTGGAGTCAGATGAATTGAGAGGTTGGCGAATTAAACCCGCCAAAGGTAAAACAGAATGTGAATCGAAGATAACCTCAGTCCAACGCTTCCTAGTTACGTCAGGTAAGCCGGAGGAGAGTTCTGCATCCTTGCTGGTCCGGGTCTGCCTCCGGCTTCCAAGCTGTTGTTGCTTCAAAAGAAATTGAGGATCTTGATAAGCTAGAGGATGTGAAAATCTTACTTTCCGGGTCACTGTTCGGATTTTGTGCTTTGGCAAAGGCTCTGAGTCGGAGGAGGTTATAGTTACCTCTTCGTCAACCGCTTGGCTATTTTCCATATCCTCCTGAAAGGATAGAATGTCAATAAAATAATGACAAAAGAGTCAGGAGAATTAAGGATTACCTCTTCGTCATCATAAGAAGTGTCATCCAATTTGAGTAAATCTGAAGCGCTTGGCTTCTTTTTCTTTGAAGTTCTCGTCTTGGCAGCTTTTCTTTCGGTTTTCTTGGCTGTCCTGGCTTGTTTGGCAGCCTCATGGTTATACTCGACCTTCCAGAAGTTGTCATCGGCCTGTGGAAAAAGATAAGGGATTATGGGTAAAAGCAAGGTGTAACATAGCAAAGAGTATTCATTGAGGTTGATGACTCACTGTGGGGGCCGGGTTCTTCTTGTAGAAAGGAAGTAAGCCAAAGGCATTACAAGTCAGTGTGCCCTCTTTCAACAACGTTTGGGTCGTAGCCTCCACCACATCATCTGGTAAGTCGTCGGGACTATGACGCTGTGGGTCATCCTTTTCGCCTGAGTAAGTGCACATTAAGCTGGGGCGGCGGCTTAACGAAAGCACTCGCCAAGTGACCCAGACTTGGACCAGGTCGATGCCGTTTAAGACGTTTCCTAAAAGAGCTTTGATTTCCTTAATGGTGGGAGCGAGAGGCAGACGCTCAATAGCAGTCAGTTTATCCGGCAGCGGGTGGTTGGATTCAAGGTGTAGAGCACGGAAGCCAGGCAGAGGGTTCTCGTCAGCCGGAGAAGTGTCCTGACAATAGAACCACGTCTGATTCCAATCTTTCGGATGACTCGACAGTTCAGCATAAGGAAAAAGGCAGTCTCTTCGCCGCTGAATCGAGATGCCGCCAAGTTCTAGACTGGGCCTGTTGGCACGTTCATTCTACCGGTTTAAGTAGAATAGCTCTCTGAACAAAAGCAGATTGGGCTCTTCTCCAAGATATACCTCGTAGAAGACTTGGAAGTTGCAAATATTTGACACGGAATTAGGCCCGATGTCTTGAGGTCTGAGGTCAAAGAAACGCAAGACATCCCTGAAGAATTTTGAACCGGGTGGAGCAAATCCCCGGCTCATATGATCCGTAAAAACTATCACCTCCCCTTCTGTAACGCCCCGGATTCGATGCGCCAGGTGTCTGCCAGTTGTTCGCCGTCGTTGCCATGTCATGTGCTCGCGTGTTGCACTTTGCCATGTCATCATCTGCATTTCATATCATGTCATCATGTGCATCTCATTTTGCATACGTGTTCGTCTCATGCATTCGAGCTTTTTCCCCGTTGTCCGTTTTGCAATCCGGCACTCCTATGTCCTCCGGCGTCCCCTTTTGTCTCTCGTTGTGAGCGGGTATTAAACATTCTTGGAATGGACCGAGGTTTGTCAAGCGGCCTTGGTATAGCACCAGTAGACCGCCTGTCAAGTTTCGTGCCATTTGGAGGTCGTTTGATACTCCAACGGTTAACCGGGTAACCGTAGAAGCCCTCTTTGAGTTGCAGTCCAACACCCCTTCAAAAGTGGCCCAAAACCCATCCAACTCCTCTCCATGCTCTCGGTCGTTCGATCACGATCGCGTGGACGAAAACCACACCTCATTTGGACTCTCCTAGCTCCCTCTACCTATATAAACACCTCCCCCTCCAAAAATCCCGGTCCAAACCCTAGCCTCCTTCCTCCGCGCGCCGGACACGTCCACCCGGGGCTGGACACGTCCGCCGCCGTCCCTCGGCGAATCAGAGGTCGCCACCTCAGCCCGGGCCGCACCCACTTCGTCGCCGACCGCACGGGCCCGCTCGGCCCGACCGCGGCCCCCCCGGCCCGCTCC
>NC_041381.1:354340420-354353688 GCF_002162155.2 Triticum dicoccoides | reverse complement strand
GCACCCCGCCGGCCCTCGCCTCCTCCGCCTCCCCGCGCCCAGATCCGGCCGGCCCGGCATCGTCCCCGTCAACTCCGGCGTGTTCTCCGGCTAACTCCGGCGTGCCTCCAAAACCGTGCAGATCTGAAGGTTGACTCGTTTTCCACCAAGTCCCCAGATTTCCAGTATTTTCATGCCATGTTCGTTGCATCGTATCTCTGCATCCGTAGCACCGTTTCGTGCGTATAATATGTCAAATTGTTCGCCTCGAAGAGTACTTCATTTGATTCCATTGCATCATTTTCATTTGAGCTCATATTGATGCCCGAAATGCTGTTGGAAGAGTGCATGTTGATGTTAATCTGCTGAAACTGTTATAACTTGCTCATTTGTCATTTTTGCCATGTTTGATGTGTGCATCCTATGAGGTTGATGTCTACATGTGTTTTGATCTATGCCATGCCATCTTTCCAGGGGTGCTATCCATGTATTTCTGTGAGTTGTGTGCTGAGTGCATCGAGCTTGTTAATTAGGGTACTTGCTGTTGCTGTTTTCCTGACAGATTCTGTTATTTTTTGTTGCTATGTTAACATGCTTCCACAAGTCATTTCGTGCATAATCTGGAGATTGTCCACTAGGGATGTTTTGTTATACATGGTATGCTCTATCCATTCATGCGCCTTGGTTGCAATTATAGCCTGCTGTATCATGTTGTTATCTTGCTCCAAAGTTTGCTAAATTATGTTGCTGTGAGCCTGTTAACATTAAGTTCAATGTTTCCATGATTGTTTTCTAGTGATCCATGCATCCTATGAACTTGTTCTTGCCATGTTTAGCTTCATAAATATGTCTTCTCACTGTTCGTTGCCTTGCCATGCCATGTATTGCTCTGTGGTGAGTGGTTCAAGCTCACCAACATGCCTACTTATTGTTGTTCCTGCCATGTTTGAATCTGTCATATAACTTGCCATGTTTACATGGGTGCCATCATATTTTCTGATCCTTTTTGGCTCATGGTCAGTAAGGCACTTTTGATCTATACAATTAGTAGATTCATGCCATGCCTTTGTTTTCCATGATAAGTTCCTGTAACATGTTGTTTGATAGCTCTGAACATTGCAACCTGATATTATTTCCTGATAAGTCTGAAACTGTTATTATTTGCAATCTTCCCATGTGTTTTTGAGCATGATCTAGTGATTTCTGGAGATAGCTCAGTGTTCATGTTTTGTTATGCTTTACATGTACTTCATGCCCATGCCTTTTGTTATCACGTTGAGATGTTGTAGCTTATTGTTTTGATGCTTGCAATATGCCTAGCTGCTGTTATGGACAGATTGTTGTTATAACTTGTATAGTGTATGTGTTTGAACCGTTGCTCCGTTTTGAGTGTGCTCTATATGAAACTTGCTTGATTTTGCGTGTAGTTTCATATTATCATGTTGCATCCTTGTTTTGAGGTGTTTGCTTGATGTTTGTATGCATTTTGCATCAATGCCATGCTTAACTTGTTTTGCTCATATCTTCTAGACCGTAGCTCCGAATCTAATGAGCTTTATATGTAACTTGACTAGCATCTCGTGTAGATCATCTTGGTGCATCTTAACTTGCTGTTTAACTACTTGAACATAAGGTTTATTCAGATCTGGACCAATTTCGAAATTTGCATATGAGGACTTACCGGAATTGTTATATGTTGTTCCCGACCTCATTTAAACTTGTCTTGATGTGTTGTTCTTGTTTGCATCGTCTCTTGCCATGAGTAGCTTCATGTAGCCTTGTCATGCATCATGCTTGTGGTGCATCATGCCTTGTCTATGTGTGGTGTGTTTACCATGTTGTGTGCTTCTTCTCAATAGTTCCCATTTCGTTGCGATCGTGAGGATTCGTTCGTCTACGCTTGGTTCGTCTTCGTGGCTTCATCTTCTTCATGGACTCGTTCTTCTTCCTTGCGGGATTTCAGGCAAGATGACCGCTACCCTGGATCTCACTACTATCATTGCTATGCTAGTTGCTTCGTTCTATCGCTATGCTGCGTTACCTATCATTTGCTCTTCAAGCCTCCCCAAATTGCCATGAACCGCTAACCTTTGACACCCTTCCTAGCAAACCGTTGTTTGTCTATGTTACCGCTTTGCTCATCCCCTCTTATAGCGTTTCTAGTTGCAGGTGAAGTTGAAGATTGCTCCATGGTGGACAGGGTTTATGTTGGGATATCACAATATCTCTTATATTATTAATGCATCTATATATTTTGGTAAAGGGTGGAAGGCTCGGCCTTATGCCTGGTGTTTTGTTCCACTCTTGCCGCCCTAGTTTCCGTCATACCGGTGTTATGTTCCCGGATTTTTCGTTCCTTACGCGGTCGGGTGATTTATGGGACCCCCCTGACAGTTCGCTTTGAATAAAACTCCTCCAGCAAGGCCCAACCTTGGTTTTACCATTTGCCTCACCACCACCTACCTTTCCCTTGGGAGTAATTAACCCAAGGGTCATCTTTATTATAGCCCCCCCGGGCCAATGCTTGTCTAAGTGTTGGTCCAAACTAGAGCACCGTGCGGGACCATCCCTTGGCAACTTGGGTTTACGTCGGTACCTGTACGCTTAGCTTATCCGGTGTTGCCCTGAGAACGAGATATGTGCAGCTCCTATCGGGATGTCGGCGCATCGGGCGGTCTTGCTGGTCTTGTTTTACCATTGTCGAAATGTCTTGTAAACCGGGCTTCCGAGACTGATCGGGTCTTCCTGGGAGAAGGTCTATTCCTTCATTGATCGCGTGAGCTTGTCATGGGCTAAGTTGGGACACCCCTGCAGGGTTTAAACTTTCGAGAGCCGTGCCCGCGGTTATGTGGCAGATGGGAATTTGTTAATGTCCGGTTGTAGATAACTTGACACCAGATCCGAATTAAAACGCATCAACCGCGTGTGTAGCCATGATGGTGTCTTCTTGGCGGAGTCCGGGAAGTGAACACGGTTTCTGGGTTATGTTTGGCATAAGTAGGTGTTCAGGATCACCTCTTGATCATTGCTAGCTTCACGACCGTTCCTTTGTTCCTCTTCTCGCTCTCATTTGCGTATGTTAGCCACCATATATGCTTAGTCGCTGCTACAACTTCACCACTTTACCCCCTTCCTTTACCATTAAGCTTTGCTAGTATTGATTCCCATGGTAATGGGATTGCTGAGTCCTCGTGGCTCACAGATTACTACAACAACAGTTGGAGGTACAGGTTGTGCGATGATCATGACGCGAGTGCGATGTTTGCTTGTTTGGAGTTCTTCTTCTGCTTCTTCTTCGATCAGGGGATAGGTTCCAGGTCGGCAGCCTGGGCTAGCAGGGTGGATGTCGTTTGAGCTTCTGTTTGTGTTTCATCCGTAGTCGGATGGTGCTCTTATGTAAGATGATGTTGTATTCGTGTGGCATTGTATGCCTTATGTATGTATCCCCATATATTATGTAATGTTGATGTAATGATATCCACCTTGCAAAAGCGTTTCAATATGCGGGTCTATCCTTGGTGGGACCTTCGAGTTTCTTTTGGATAGGGTCGCATATTGGGCGTGACAAGTTGGTATCAGAGCCTCGACCGACCTTACGAGCCCCCTTGATTGATCGTCTAGTTTGGCCGTTGTTGAGTCTAGAAAAAAACTGTTTTCGGAGTCTAGTTATATCAGAGAGTAGGAATTCTTTTTACTCCTCAGCCCCTTCGTCGCTCTGGTGAGGAATCTTGACGTAGGTGTTTTGAATTACTTCTCTTCCCTTTCAAATTTTCTTTAGGTTCACGCAGTTGGTTTTCCGGTAATTGTTCCTCAGCTCTTTTATCCGGTGCATTTCTCGTCAAGTTGACTCGAGCCTCTTCATCTTTGCCAAGTTCAATCCTCAGTTGTTTTCTTTTCCCACCCGCCCTCCCTTCTTCTTCTCGGAACCGGAGTCCGTAATCGAGTATCCTTCCTACTCGTGCGAAGCATTTGCATTCTTTCAACCGGTGTTTCCTCTTGAAGTTATTCGTTGGTTCCCCTTCCAGTTGCCTGTGTTTTTTTCCCGCCCTCCCACCCCTTTTTCTTCCCGGCGTCTGAATCTCTTTCGAGCATCAATTCCATTCGTGTGGAGCCTCTTCAGTCTTCCCTCAATTATTTCAACCGGTGAATTCTCGTCTCGTTCGTCATTCTTCATCCCTTTCTTTTTTCGGTGGACTCAATTCAAATTTTTAAGTAGTGATTATATTCTTTTCCTTGGCTCAAGTGTTCTCCTTACTCGTTTGCCTCTCATCATTCAATCATTCCGGAGTTCGGAAGACATCCCAGGAGATTCGTCTGTGTTCCAATTAATTCGAGGTTGTCACCTCATTCAAATATTTCAATTGTTCCGGTGCATCATCTACCTCTTCAACATCCCTTTTCAACGGTGTTTTCTCTCTTCAGTGGGCCCTAACCCACAGGTCTTTTCCCAGGATCTTACCTAACTCTTCTAATTCCCCGGAGTTTTTTTCGCAATTCTTTTCAAAGTGTGATGTAAGAATGGATCCCATCAGTCACATGCCTTCTCCAAGATCGCTTTCAAATTCTTTTCATCTTTGGGTCAACTCTTCCTCTTTTTCATTCTTCCGGAGTATCTCAGTAATTTTGGTGGTGTTTTCTCGTCATCATTTGAAGACCGAAGAAGAGTTTTTCCTCTAAATCTTGCCCGTTCTCTCGAAGTTTCGTGGTTCTAGCTTCTTGTTACCCTCTTGAATTATTCCGTCTGTCGGAAATTCCTTTTTTTTCTCACCATCCGGAGTATGTCAGGAGTTGTTTTTTTTTCCATTTCTTTCACCGGAGGCCATCATTCCAGTTATCGTTCTCTATTTATCCCGGTACTTCATTCAAGTGTTCTTTAATCAGCTCACGATTCTCTTTGTTCTTTTGCATCTAAATCCCCTCGAGCATATTTGTTCTTCTAATTCTTCCTGGTGAATCATTCTCTTTCGTCAGTCATTTCCGAATTCTAACGGTGGTTCTTTCAGATTCTGTTTCTTTGATTATCATATTAATTCATTCATTTTTTTAATCCTACCGGTGGTTCATGAAGACTTTCTCAAGTTTTGTGCTATTCTCTCCTTAATCCTGTTCAAGAAGAATGAGTAGTATGTAAAATCCATTGCTTGTCATCAATTTAATTTGATGAAGGATAAGCATACAATAAATCTTATTCTTATTTCTCCAAGTGATTAATCCCTTTTCTTCAGAGTTTGTTCTTGATGAATAAATTCTAGTTCCAAGTATTTTTCATCTTTTCTTTTCCGGAGTTCAAATTCCCTCGGCCATTTCATCGGAACCTCCATCTAAATCACCATAAGCTTTAATCTTATTCTTTCATCCTTCATTTCTATCTCATCATCCTTTTGTCACCGGAGTTCTTCATGGTGGTTCTTCATGATTTAATTCATTCTTCAAGAGTTCATCAAGTATCATTCCATCCTCTCTAGTTCATGTTCTAATCTTTCCATTTTCAGACGGAGTCCTGCCTAAATCCTTTTCAGTCTTATTCGTTTCTTTTCTCATTCTAACCACTCCGGTTAGAACGAGTGGTTTCATAGTCTATCTGATTCTGTGAGCTTTCGATTCCCGTCATTCTCGTCGTTCCTCTCTTCTTCTCGAGTGCTCTTGATTCTTTGCTTCTTCTCTTGAGTTCTTGTTTCACCTCATCCCTTTTCCCTTCCGTCTTGGTCCTAAGATCTCGGGACGAGATCTCTTGTTAGTGGAGGAGTGTTGTAACGCCCCGGATTCGATGCGCCAGGTGTCTGCCAGTTGTTCGCTGTCGTTGCCATGTCATGTGCTTGCGTGTTGCACTTTGCCATGTCATCATCTGCATTTCATATCATGTCATCATGTGCATCTCATTTTGCATACGTGTTCGTCTCATGCATCTGAGCTTTTTCCCTGTTGTCCGTTTTGCAATTCGGCACTCCTATGTCCTCCGGCGTCCCCTTTTGTCTCTCGTTGTGAGCGGGTATTAAACGTTCTCGGAATGGACCGAGGTTTGTCAAGCGGCCTTGGTATAGCACCGGTAGACCGCCTGTCAAGTTTCGTGCCATTTGGAGGTCGTTTGATACTCCAACGGTTAACCGGGTAACCGTAGAAGCCCTCTTTGAGTTGCAGTCCAACACCCCTTCCAAAGTGGCCCAAAACCCAGCCAACTCCTCTCCATGCTCTCGATCGTTCGATCACGATCGCGTGGCCGAAAACCGCACCTCATTTGGACTCTCCTAGGTCCCTCTACCTATATAAACACCTCCCCCTCCAAAAATCCCGGTCCAAACCCTAGCCTCCTTCTTCCTCCGCGCGCCGGACACATCCGCCCCCGTCCCTCGGCGAATCAGAGGTCGCCACCTCAGCCCGGGCCGTGCCCCACTTCGCTGCCGACCGCACGGGCCCGCTCGGCCCGACCGCGGCCCCCCGACCCGCTCCGTCCCCGCGGCCCGACCGCGCCCGAGACCCAGCGCCGCCGCCTGGATCCCGCGACGGCCGCCGCCATCGCCGGCGTCGCCCGCCGCTGCCAGGCCCCGCGTCCTCGCCGCCCTTCGCCGGCCTCCGCCGCGCCCGGCCAGCCCCGCTCCCGGCCCTGCCGCGCCTCGCCGCCGGCGCCGCGCCGCCGCGGGCGTCGCCGCGGGCTCCTCCCCGCACCCCGCCGGCCTCGCCTCCTCCGCCTCCCCGCGCCCAGATCCAGCCGGATCCAGCGAGATCCGGCCCGGATCCGCCTCCCCGGCATCGTCCCCGTCAACTCCGGTGTGTTCTCCGGCTAACTCCGGCGTGCCTCGAAAACCATGCAGATCCGAAGGTTGACCCGTTTTCCACTGTCCCCAGATTTCCAGTATTTTCATGCCATGTTTGTTGCATCGTATCACTGCATCCGTAGCATCGTTTCGTGCGTATAATATGTCAAATTGTTCATCTCAAAGAGTACTTCATTTGATTCCATTGCATCATTTTCATTTGAGCTCATCTTGATGCCTGAAATGCTGTTGGAAGAGTGCATGTTGATGTTAATCTGCTGAAACTGTTATAACTTGCTCATTTGTCATTTTTGCCATGTTTGATGTGTGCATCCTATGAGGTTGATGTCTACATGTGTTTTGATCTATGCCATGCCATCTTCCAGGGGTGCTATCCATGTATTTTTGCGAGTTGTGTGCTGAGTGCATCGAGCTTGTTAATTAGGGTACTTGCTGTTGCTGTTTTCCTGACAGATTCTGTTATATTTTGTTGCTATGTTAACATGCTTCCACAAGTCATTTCGTGCATAATCTGGAGATTGTCCACTAGGGATGTTTTGTTATACATGTTATGCTCTATCCATTCATGCCCTTGGTTGCAATTATAGCCTGCTGCATCATGTTGTTATCTTGCTCCAAAGTTTGCTAAATGATGTTGCTGTCAGCCTATTAACATTAAGTTCAATGTTTCCATGATTGTTTTCTAGTGATCCATGCATCCTATGAACTTGTTCTTGCCATGTTTAGCTTCATAAACATGTCTTCTTACTGTTGGTTGCCTTGCCATGCCATGTATTGCTCTGTGGTGAGTGGTTCAAGCTCACCAACATGCCTACTTATTGTTGTTCCTGCCATGTTTGAATCTGTCATATAACTTGCCATGTTTACATGGGTGCCATCATATTTTCTGATTCTTTTTGGCTCATGGTCAGTAAGGGACTTTTGATCTATGCAATTAGTAGATTCATGCCATGCCTTTGTTTTCCATGATAAGTTCCTGTAACATGTTGTTTGATAGCTCTGAACATTGCAACCTGATGTTATTTCCTGATAAGTCTGAAACTGTTATTATTTGCAATCTTCCCATGTGTTTTTGAGCATGATCTAGTGATTTTTTGAGATAGCTCAGTGTTCATGTTTTGTTATGCTTTACCTGTACTTAATGCCCATGCCTTTTGTTATCACGTTGAGATGCTGTAGCTTATTGTTTTGATGCTTGCAATATGCCTAGTTGCTGTTATGGACAGATTGTTGTTATAACTTGTATAGAGTGTATGTGTTTGAACCGTTGCTCCGTTTTGAGTGTGCTCTATATGAAACTTGCTTGATTTTGCGTGTAGTTTCATATTATCATGTTGCATCCTTGTTTTGAGGTGTTTGCTTGATGTTTGTATGCATTTTGCATCAATGCCATGCTTAACTTGTTTTGCTCATATCTTCTAGACCGTAGCTCCGAATCTAATGAACTTTATATGTAACTTGACTAGAATTTCGTGTAGATTATCTTGGTGCATCTTAACTTTCTGTTTAACTACTTGAACATAAGGTTTATTCAGATCTGGACCAATTTCGAAATTTGCATATGAGGACTTACCGGAATTGTTATATGTTGTTCCCGGCCTCATTTAAACTTGTCTTGATGTGTTGTTCTTGTTTGCATCGTCTCTTGCCATGAGTAGCTTCATGTAGACTTGTCATGCATCATGCTTGTTGTGCATCATGCCTTGTCTATGTGTGGTGTGTTTACCATGTTGTGTGCTTCTTCTCGATAGTTCCCATTTCATTGCGATCGTGAGGATTCGTTCGTCTACGCTTGGTTCATCTTCGTGGCTTCAGCTTCTTCATGGACTCGTTCTTCTTCCTTGCGGGATTTCAGGCAAGATGACCGCTACCCTGGATCTCACTACTATCATTGCTATGCTAGTTGCTTCGTTCTATCGCTATGCTGCGTTACCTATCATTTGCTCTTCAAGCCTCCCCAAATTGCCATGAACCTCTAACCTTTGACACCCTTCCTAGCAAACCGTTGTTTGTCTATGTTACCGCTTTGCTCAGCCCCTCTTATAGCGTTGCTAGTTGCAGGTGAAGTTGAAGATTGCTCCATGGTGGACAGGGTTTATGTTGGGATATCACAATATCTCTTATATTATTAATGCATCTATATATTTTGGTAAAGGGTGGAAGGCTCGGCCTTATGCCTGGTGTTTTGTTCCACTCTTGCCGCCCTAGTTTCCGTCATACCGGTGTTATGTTCCCGGATTTTGCGTTCCTTACGCGGTCGGGTGATTTATGGGACCCCCCTGACAGTTCGCTTTGAATAAAACTCCTCCAGCAAGGCCCAACCTTGGTTTTACCATTTGCCTCACCACCACCTACCTTTCCCTTGGGAGTAATTAACCCAAGGGTCATCTTTATTATAGCCCCCCCGGGCCAATGCTTGTCTAAGTGTTGGTCCAAACTAGAGCACCGTGCGGGACCATCCCTTGGCAACTTGGGTTTACGTCGGTACCTGTACGCTTAGCTTATCCGGTGTTGCCCTGAGAACGAGATATGTGCAGCTCCTATCGGGATGTCGGCGCATCGGGCGGTCTTGCTGGTCTTGTTTTACCATTGTCGAAATGTAAACCGGGATTCCGAGACTGATCGGGTCTTCCCGGGAGAAGGTCTATTCCTTCATTGATCGCGAGAGCTTGTCATGGGCTAAGTTGGGACACCCCTGCAGGGTTTAAACTTTCGAGAGCCGTGCCCACAGTTATGTGGCAGATGGGAATTTGTTAATGTCCGGTTGTAGATAACTTGACACCAGATCCGAATTAAAACACATCAACCGCGTGTGTAGCCATGATGGTGTCTTCTTGGCGGAGTTCGGGAAGTGAACACGGTTTCTGGGTTATGTTTGACGTAAGTAGGTGTTCAGGATCACCTCTTGATCATTGCTAGCTTCACGACCGTTCCTTTGTTCCTCTTCTCGCTCTCATTTGCGTATGTTAGCCACCATATATGCTTTGTCGCTGCTGCAACTTCACCACTTTACCCCCTTCCTTTACCATTAAGCTTTGCTAGTCTTGATACCCATGGTAATGGGATTGCTGAGTCCTTGTGGCTCACAGATTACTACAACAGTTGCAGGTACAGGTTGTGCGATGATCATGACGCGAGTGTGATGTTTGCTTGTTTGGAGTTCTTCTTCTGCTTCTTCTTCGATCAGGGGATAGGTTCCAGGTCAGCAGCCTGGGCTAGCAGGGTGGATGTCATTTGAGCTTCTGTTTGTGTTTCATCCGTAGTCGGATGGTGCTCTTATGTAAGATGATGTTGTATTCGTGTGGCATTGTATGCCTTATGTATGTATCCCCATCTATTATGTAATGTTGATGTAATGATATCCACCTTGCAAAAGCGTTTCAATATGCGGGTCTATCCTTGGTGGGACCTTCGAGTTCCTTTTGGATAGGGTCGCATATTGGGCGTGACAAGTTGGTATCAGAGCCTCGACCGACCTTAGGAGCCCCCTTGATTGATCGTGTAGTTTGGCCGTTGTTGAGTCTAGAAAAAACTGTTTTCGGAGTCTAGTTATATCAGAGAGTAGGAATTCTTTTTACTCCTCAGCCCCTTCGTCGCTCTGGTGAGGAATCTTGACGTAGGTGTTTTGAATTACTTCTCTTCCCTTTCAAATTTTCTTTAGGTTCACGCAGTTGGTTTTCCGGTAATTGTTCCTCAGCTCTTTTATCCGGTGCATTTCTCGTCAAGTTGACTCGAGCCTCTTCATCTTTGCCAAGTTCAATCCTCAGTTGTTTTCTTTTCCCACCCGCCCTCCCTTCTTCTTCTCGGAACCGGAGTCCGTAATCGAGTATCCTTCCTACTCGTGCGAAGCATTTGCATTCTTTCAACCGGTGTTTCCTCTTGAAGTTATTCGTTGGTTCCCCTTCCAGTTGCCTGTGTTTTTTTCCCGCCCTCCCACCCCTTTTTCTTCCCGGCGTCTGAATCTCTTTCGAGCATCAATTCCATTCGTGTGGAGCCTCTTCAGTCTTCCCTCAATTATTTCAACCGGTGAATTCTCGTCTCGTTCGTCATTCTTCATCCCTTTCTTTTTTTGGTGGACTCAATTCAAATTTTTCAGTAGTGATTATATTCTTTTCCTCGGCTCAAGTGTTCTCCTTACTCGTTTGCCTCTCATCATTCAATCATTCCGGAGTTCGGAAGACATCTCAGGAGATTCGTCTGTGTTCCAATTAATTCGAGGTTGTCACCTCATTCAAATATTTCAATTGTTCCGGTGCATCATCTACCTCTTCAACATCCCTTTTCAACGGTGTTTTCTCTCTTCAGTGGGCCCTAACCCACAGGTCTTTTCCCAGGATCTTACCTAACTCTTCTAATTCCCCGGAGTTTTTTTCGCAATTCTTTTCAAAGTGTGATGTAAGAATGGATCCCATCAGTCACATGCCTTCTCCAAGATCGCTTTCAAATTCTTTTCATCTTTGGGTCAACTCTTCCTCTTTTTCATTCTTCCGGAGTATCTCAGTAATTTTGGTGGTGTTTTCTCGTCATCATTTGAAGACCGAAGAAGAGTTTTTCCTCTAAATCTTGCCCGTTCTCTCGAAGTTTCGTGGTTCTAGCTTCTTGTTACCCTCTCGAATTATTCCGTCTGTCGGAAATTCCTTTTTTTCTCACCATCCGGAGTATGTCAGGAGTTGTTTTTTTCCATTTCTTTCACCGGAGGCCATCATTCCAGTTATCATTCTCTATTTATCCCGGTACTTTGTTCAAGTGTTCTTTAATCAGCTCACGATTCTCTTTGTTCTTTTGCATCTAAATCCCCTCGAGCATATTTGTTCTTCTAATTCTTCCCGGTGAATCATTCTCTTTCGTCAGTCATTTCCGAATTCTAACGGTGGTTCTTTCAGATTCTGTTTCTTTGATTATCATATTAATTCATTCGTTTTTTTAATCCTACCGGTGGTTCATGAAGACTTTCTCAAGTTTTGTGCTATTCTCTCCTTAATCCTTTTCAAGAAGAATGAGTAGTATGTAAAATCCATTGCTTGTCATCAATTTAATTTGATGAAGGATAATCATACAATAAATCTTATTCTTATTTCTCCAAGTGATTAATCCCTTTTCTTCGGAGTTTGTTCTTGATGAATAAATTCTAGTTCCAAGTATTTTCATCTTTTCTTTTCCAGAGTTCAAATTCCCTCGGCCATTTCGTCGGAACCTCCATCTAAATCACCGTAAGCTTTAATCTTATTCTTTCATCCTTCATTTCTATCTCATCATCCTTTTGTCACCGGAGTTCTTCATGGTGGTTCTTCATGATTTAATTCATTCTTCAAGAGTTCATCAAGTATCATTCCATCCTCTCTAGTTCATGTTCTAATCTTTCCATTTTCAGACGGAGTCCTGCCTAAATCCTTTTCAGTCTTATTCATTTCTTTTCTCATTCTAACCACTCCGGTTAGAACGAGTGGTTTCATAGTCTATCTGATTCCGTGAGCTTTCGATTCCCGTCATTCTCGTCGTTCCTCTCTTCTTCTCGAGTTCTCTCGATTCTTTGCTTCTTCTCTTGAGTTCTTGTTTCACCTCATCCCTTTTCCCTTCCGTCTCGGTCCTAAGATCTCGAGACGAGATCTCTTGTTAGTGGAGGAGTGTTGTAACGCCCCGGATTCGATGCGCCAGGTGTCTGCCAGTTGTTCGCTGTCGTTGCCATGTCATGTGCTTGCGTGTTGCACTTTGCCATGTCATCATCTGCATTTCATATCATGTCATCATGTGCATCTCATTTTGCATACGTGTTCATCTCATGCATCTGAGCTTTTTCCCTGTTGTCCGTTTTGCAATCCGGCACTCCTATGTCCTCCGGCGTCCCCTTTTGTCTCTCGTTGTGAGCGGGTATTAAACGTTCTCGGAATGGACCGAGGTTTGTCAAGCGGCCTTGGTATAGCACCGGTAGACCGCCTGTTAAGTTTCGTGCCATTTGGAGGTTGTTTGATACTCCAACGGTTAACCGGGTAACCGTAGAAGCCCTCTTTGAGTTGCAGTCCAACACCCCTTCCAAAGTGGCCCAAAACCCAGCCAACTCCTCTCCATGCTCTCGGTCGTTCGATCACGATCGCGTGGCCGAAAACCGCACCTCATTTGGACTCTCCTAGCTCCCTCTACCTATATAAACACCTCCCCCTCCAAAAATCCCGGTCCAAACCCTAGCCTCCTTCTTCCTCCGCGCGCCGGACACGTCCGCCCGGCGCCGGACACATCCGCCGCCGTCCCTCGGCGAATCAGAGGTCGCCACCTCAGCCCGGGCCGCGCCCACTTCGTCGCCGACCGCACGGGCCCGCTCGGCCCGACCGCGGCCCCCCCGGCCCGCTCCGTCCCCGCGGCCCGACCGCGCCCGAGACCCAGCGCCGCCGCCTGGATCCCGCGACGGCCGCCGCCATCGCTGGCGTCGCCCGCCGCTGCCAGGCCCCGCCTCCTCGCCGCCGTTCGGCCCGCGTCCGGCACCGTCGCGCGCCCTTCTCCGGCCTCCGCCGCGCCCGGCCG
>NC_041381.1:354276442-354339607 GCF_002162155.2 Triticum dicoccoides | reverse complement strand
GCGCCCGGCCGGCCCCGCTCCCGGCCCTGCCACCCCTCACCGCCGGCGCCGCGCCGCCGCGGGCGTCGCCGCGGGCTCCGCCCCGCACCCCGCCGGCCTCGCCTCCTCCGGCTCCCCGCGCCCAGATCCAGCCGGATCCAGCGAGATCCGGCCCGGATCCACCTCCCCGGCATCGTCCCCGTCAACTCCGGCGTGTTCTCCGGCTAACTCCGGCGTGCCTCGAAAACCATGCAGATCCGAAGGTTGACCCGTTTTCCACTGTCCCCAGATTTCCAGTATTTTCATGCCATGTTCGTTGCATCGTATCACTGCATCCGTAGCACCGTTTCGTGCGTATAATATGTCAAATTGTTCGTCTCAAAGAGTACTTCATTTGATTCCATTGCATCATTTTCATTTGAGCTCATCTTGATGCCCGAAATGCTGTTGGAAGAGTGCATGTTGATGTTAATCTGCTGAAACTGTTATAACTTGCTCATTTGTCATTTTTGCCATGTTTGATGTGTGCATCCTATGAGGTTGATGTCTACATGTGTTTTGATCTATGCCATGCCATCTTCCAGGGGTGCTATCCATGTATTTTTGTGAGTTGTGTGTTGAGTGCATCGAGCTTGTTAATTAGGGTACTTGCTGTTGCTGTTTTCCTGACACATTCTGTTATATTTTGTTGCTATGTTAACATGCTTCCACAAGTCATTTCGTGCATAATCTGGAGATTGTCCACTAGGGATGTTTTGTTATACATGTTATGCTCTATCCATTCATGCCCTTGGTTGCAATTATAGCCTGCTGTATCATGTTGTTATCTTGCTCCAAAGTTTGCTAAATGATGTTGCTGTCAGCCTGTTAACATTAAGTTCAATGTTTCCATGATTGTTTTCTAGTGATCCATGCATCCTATGAACTTGTTCTTGCCATGTTTAGCTTCATAAACATGTCTTCTTATTGTTGGTTGCCTTGCCATGCCATGTATTGCTCTGTGGTGAGTGGTTCAAGCTCACCAACATGCCTACTTATTGTTGTTCCTGCCATGTTTGAATCTGTCATATAACTTGCCATGTTTACATGGGTGCCATCATATTTTCTGATTCTTTTTGGCTTATGGTCAGTAAGGGACTTTTGATCTATGCAATTAGTAGATTCATGTCATGCCTTTGTTTTCCATGATAAGTTCCTGTAACATGTTGTTTGATAGCTCTGAACATTGCAACCTGATGTTATTTCCTGATAAGTCTGAAACTGTTATTATTTGCAATCTTCCCATGTGTTTTTGAGCATGATCTAGTGATTTTTTGAGATAGCTCAGTGTTCATGTTTTGTTATGCTTTACCTGTACTTAATGCCCATGCCTTTTGTTATCACGTTGAGATGCTGTAGCTTATTGTTTTGATGCTTGCAATATGCCTAGTTGCTGTTATGGACAGATTGTTGTTATAACTTGTATAGAGTGTATGTGTTTGAACCGTTGCTCCGTTTTGAGTGTGCTCTATATGAAACTTGCTTGATTTTGCGTGTAGTTTCATATTATCATGTTGCATCCTTGTTTTGAGGTGTTTGCTTGATGTTTGTATGCATTTTGCATCAATGCCATGCTTAACTTGTTTTGCTCATATCTTCTAGACCGTAGCTCCGAATCTAATGAACTTTATATGTAACTTGACTAGAATTTCGTGTAGATTATCTTGGTGCATCTTAACTTGCTGTTTAACTACTTGAACATAAGGTTTATTCAGATCTGGACCAATTTCGAAATTTGCATATGAGGACTTACCGAAATTGTTATATGTTGTTCCCGGCCTCATTTAAACTTGTCTTGATGTGTTGTTCTTGTTTGCATCGTCTCTTGCCATGAGTAGCTTCATGTAGCCTTGTCATGCATCATGCTTGTTGTGCATCATGCCTTGTCTATGTGTGGTGTGTTTACCATGTTGTGTGCTTCTTCTCGATAGTTCCCATTTCGTTGCGATCGTGAGGATTCGTTCGTCTACGCTTGGTTCGTCTTCGTGGCTTCATCTTCTTCATGGACTCGTTCTTCTTCCTTGCGGGATTTCAGGCAAGATGACCGCTACCCTGGATCTCACTACTATCATCGCTATGCTAGTTGCTTTGTTCTATCGCTATGCTGTGTTACCTATCATTTGCTCTTCAAGCCTCCCCAAATTGCCATGAACCTCTAACCTTTGACACCCTTCCTTGCAAACCGTTGTTTGTCTATGTTACCGCTTTGCTCAGCCCCTCTTATAGCGTTGCTAGTTGCAGGTGAAGTTGAAGATTGCTCCATGGTGGACAGGGTTTATGTTGGGATATCACAATATCTCTTATATTATTAATGCATCTATATATTTTGGTAAAGGGTGGAAGGCTCGGCCTTATGCGTGGTGTTTTGTTCCACTCTTGCCGCCCTAGTTTTCGTCATACCGGTGTTATGTTCCCGGATTTTGCGTTCCTTACGCGGTCGGGTGATTTATGGGACCCCCCTGACAGTTCGCTTTGAATAAAACTCCTCCAGCAAGGCCCAACCTTGGTTTTACCATTTGCCTCACCACCACCTACCTTTCCCTTGGGAGTAATTAACCCAAGGGTCATCTTTATTATAGCCCCCCCGGGCCAATGCTTGTTTAAGTGTTGGTCCAAACTAGAGCACCGTGCGGGACCATCCCTTGGCAACTTGGGTTTACGTCGGTACCTGTACGCTTAGCTTATCCGGTGTTCCCCTGAGAACGAGATATGTGCAGCTCCTATCGGGATGTCGGCACATCGGGCGGTCTTGCTGGTCTTGTTTTACCATTGTCGAAATGTCTTGTAAACCAGGATTCCGAGACTGGTCGGGTCTTCCTGGGAGAAGGTCTATTCCTTCGTTGATCGCGAGAGCTTGTCATGGGCTAAGTTGGGACACCCCTGCAGGGTTTAAACTTTCGAGAGCCGTGCCCGTGGTAATGTGGCAGATGGGAATTTGTTAATGTCCGGTTGTAGATAACTTGACACCAGATCCGAATTAAAACGCATCAACCGTGTGTGTAGCCGTGATGGTCTCTTCTCGGCGGAGTCCGGGAAGTGAACACGGTTTCTGGGTTATGTTTGACGTAAGTAGGTGTTCAGGATCACCTCTTGATCATTGTTAGCTTCACGACCGTTCCTTTGTTCCTCTTCTCGCTCTCATTTGCGTATGTTAGCCACCATATATGCTTAGTCGCTGCTGCAACCTCACCACTTTACCCCCTTCCTTTCCCATTAAGCTTTGCTAGTCTTGATACCCATGGTAATGGGATTGTTGAGTCCTCGTGGCTCAGAGATTACTACAACAACAGTTGCAGGTACAGGTTGTGCGATGATCATGACGCGAGTGCGATGTTTGCTTGTTTGGAGTTCTTCTTCTGCTTCTTCTTCGATCAGGGGATAGGTTCCAGGTCGGCAGCCTGGGCTAGCAGGGTGGATGTCGTTTGAGCTTCTGTTTGTGTTTCATCCGTAGTCGGATGGTGCTCTTATGTAAGATGATGTTGTATTCGTGTGGCATTGTATGCCTTATGTATGTATCCCCATCTATTATGTAATGTTGATGTAATGATATCCACCTTGCAAAAGTGTTTCAATATGCGGGTCTATCCTTGGTGGGACCTTCGAGTTCCTTTTGGATAGGGTCGCATATTGGGCGTGACACCTTCTTTGGGCTGAGGTTTCTCCTCGGACGGGTCAGGGGAACGATAAAACATAACCTCCTTCTTGGGCAGATGGCCAGACTTCACAAATTCTGACAGTTTTCTCTTTGTGACAGTGGATTGGACCCAATTACAGGTCACAGGAGCCTTGGTTGCTTTAGGTGCCATGGCGTAAGTGGAAGCTTATGACAAAATAAGAAGTTCCGGTTCAACTTTAACCCAGAAGGAAAGCATTTTTAAGTCTATTCAAAATGGCGGTTTAAGACGGGGCCTAATGACATATGGCTAATACATTTGGTCGGTTAAGCCGCTATGAATATCAGAAGAAATCAAGTTATTTTAAACCGCCAAGAATTGGAGGTAAAGAGTCGCTGTGATTAAATGGATCTGACAGAAACGGATTTTGCCTAAGTGTCACGCAAACAGGTTTCATAGTTGGCAGATATTATTTTGGATCAAACAAGTGCACAGAAAAGAAAATATTCTAGACCTAAAACTAGTACAGATAAGTTTATCAGTTCTAAACAAGGCTTCCGTACGGGGAATAGGAATCTACTTGCATTCGAAATGGATGCGAAATAGCCTCCGCATCAGTTTAATATCATCATAAGGATCAAGAAACGGCGGAGGTGATGAAATCTATGAGGGGTTCCTGACGAACAGCGAAGAACACCGAGGAACTCGAAGGTCCTAATCCGGATCTGAGGAACAAGAAATAGGAAACTCACATATGCAGAGTTTCTGTGGAGGTTCGTCGTGGTTTTCTGGTAAAATCAGGTTGATGCAGCGGCCTGAGTTGACGAGGATGAGGGGATGTGCGACGACGGCAGCGACGGAGCTCGAGCGGTAGAGAAACAGTGAGAGGAAGAAGACGACTGAAGGGGGAGAATGGAAAAGACCTAGGTCGTGCCTATTTATAAGGAAGGGCTAACTGAGACGGCGCGAGAAACGAGGAGATAAACATTATTATCCAGCGGCCCCGACGCCTCGGTTTTCGGAACGGTCGGTAAAAGCAAAGATCCATTGGAGGATACGGTGGAATAAAGAATGAATTTAAGTAAAGATGACGTCATGGCGGGTTAACGCGGATCCAAAAGATGACATCATGGCGGGTTAAAGAAAACCTTTTGCACAGGCAGAAGGCTGAAGATTTATTTCTTAAGGTATTTTAAGATTGACGTGAACCTGTTCAAATCAATCTGGGGCCTAATGTTGGGGATATAACTATTTGTGTAAGCTGCCCAGGAGGGGCCGGGTTACGCAAATAAGACTCAGCAAGAAGAAGCCCAAGACCAAGCATGAAGATGGCGGTTCAGGAAAGGGTCTAAAGCCCGCAGGCGGTTTAAGGTCCATAATGATAAACCGCCATGATGGTATGACTTGTAACATAAGGTAGACTTAACCAGACACCGAGCCGGACACTGTCTATGAGTCGGCCAGGACTCTGTAGGCCGCGGGGCGTTCACCCGTGTATATAAGGGGACGACTCGCTGGCGGCTTAGGGTAAGAAACAACTCATCGAGAACCGGGCATAGCATATCTCGATCCCTGGTCATTGATACGTCTCCAACGTATCTATAATTTTTTATTGCTCCATGCTAATTTATCTACTGTTTTGGACTATATTGGGCTTTATTTTTCACTTTTATATTACTTTTGGGACTAACCTATTAACCGGAGGCCCAACCCAGAATTGCTGTTTTTTGCATTTTTCAGTATTTGGAAGAAACAGAATATCAAATGGAGTCCAAACGGAATGAAACCTTCGGGATCGTGATTTTCCAACCGAACGTGATCCAGGAGACTTGGACCCTACTCCAAGAAGCTTCCGAGGAGGTCACGAGGGTGGATGGCGCGCCCCCCTACCTCGTGGGCCCCTCGGAGCTCCACCGACGTACTCCTTCCTCCTATATATACCTACGTATCCCCAAACGATCAGAACAGGAGCCAAAAACCTAATTCCACCACCGCAACCTTCTGTATCCACGAGATCCCATCTTGGGGCCTGTTCCGGAGCTCCGCCGGAGGGGGCATCCACCACGGAGGGCTTCTACATCATCACCATAGCCCCTCCGATGAAGTGTGAGTAGTTTACTTCAGACCTTCGGGTCCATAGCTAGTACCTAGATGGCTTCTTCTCTCTTTTCGGATCCCAATACAATGTTCTCCCCCTCTCTTGTGGAGATCTATTCGATGTAATCTTCTTTTTACGGTGTGTTTGTTGAGACCGATGAACTGTGGGTTTATGATCCAGTATTGTCTATGGAAAATATTTGATTCTTCTCTGAATTCTTTTATGTATGATTGAGTTATCTTTGCAAGTCTCTTCGAATTATCCGTTTGGTTTGGCCAACTAGATTGGTAGTTCTTGCAATGGGAGAAGTGCATGGCTTTGGGTTCAATCTTGCGGTGTCCTTACTCAGTGACAGAAAGAGTTGCAAGGCACGTATTGTATTGTTGCCATCGAGGATAACAAGATGGGGGTTTTATCATATTGCATGAATTTATCCCTCTACATCATGTCATCTTGCTTAAAGCGTTACTCTGTTTTTAACTTAATACTCTAGATGCATGCTGGATGGTGGTCGATGAGTGGAGTAATAGTAGTAGATGCAGAATCATTTCGATCTATTTGTCTCGGACGTGATGCCTATATACATGATCATTGCCTAGATATACTCATAACTATGCTCAATTCTGTCAATTGCTCAACAGTAATTTGTTCACCCACCGTAGAATACTTATGCTCTTGAGAGAAGCCACTAGTTAAACCTATGGCCCCCGGGTCTATTCTCATCATATCAATCTATATCATTTATTTACTTGCTTTGTTTTTACTTTGCCTTTACTTTTTACTTTGCATCTATCTATAAAAAATACCAAAAATACTATCTCTATCAGATCTCACTCTCGTAAGTGACCTAGAAGGGATTGACAACCCCTAAGCATTGGTTGCGAGTTGCTATTGTGTTGTGCAGGTACGAGGGACTTGCACGTGACCTCCTACTGGATTGATACCTTGGTTCTCAAAAACTGAGGGAAATACTTACGCTACTGTGCTGCATCATCCTCTCCTCTTCAGGGAAAACCAATGCAAGCTCGAGACGTAGGAAGAAGAATTTCTGGCGTCATTGCCGGGGAGGCTTACGCAGAAGTCAACATACCAAGTACCCATCACAATCCCTATCTCTCGCATTACATTATTTGCCATTTTCCTCTCGTTTTCCTCTCCCCCACTTCACCCTTGCCGTTTTATTTTCCCTCTCTTTCCCAATCTCCTCCTCCTTTCCCTTTTGTTTGCTTTCTTCCGCCTTACTTTTTCTACCGCTATGTCTGAAATTGGGGAGATTATCGTCGATATGGACAACAATGATAATACAGAAAATCCCGAGGCTCCGGCCGATGAACCTCCTATCTTGCATACCAAAAAGTTTCGAATCGGTAGTGGTAACATCATTGGCAAAGGCGTTATTCAAGATTTCTTTACTTATGCCGGTGCTTTACCTTCCATGGGCTGTTCTATTCTCCGTAGAACCAGTAGCCTTGCGGATGCTATAGCTATGCTTGTGGTTGAACTTGAAAGACAATTTATGCATATGCACCCTTGCATACAGAGAATTGTCTTAGAATTCTCTAATATTGAGCACTCTTCCATTAAGCGCTCTGTTACTATCTTTTTGGCTCATGAATTTACATTTATCATAAGAGAGGCCAAAGAAATCTTTTCGCACTATAGGGTGGACGCCGGTCGTCCACCCATAGAAGCAATCCTCTATGATCAAGAGGAAATTAGACGTTTTCAATCTTCGGACTATGTCGCTTTCAATGAAAACCTTAGAAAAAAGGTCCCTATCAATGTCTTAGTTGATTGCATTAACGAGCTTAATAATGATTTTGCTCTTAGAAATAATGAGCTAGGATACTCTCTCGAGTATAAGCTCACAAGATTTTGCCAAAAGAATGCTTTCAGTGATGAAATAGTTGTGCACTATGAAGGGCCAAGGGAGGAAACCGTTCCTCCCGTGATTGATCTTTGGGATTTTTGTCCCGCTAAATTTAGCCCTTTTGATTATTTTTGCTTGCCTCAAAGGAAACTTGCTGCCGAACGTAGGGAATACGAGATGAGCTTTCAAGATCTATCTTATTATTTCGGCACAACCTAGATCTATCCTTGCTTTTATGCCTAGCTAAGGGCGTTAAACGATAGCGCTTGTTGGCAGGAAACCCAATTTTTTTTGTTTTTTATTCTGTTTAGGAATAAATAATCCATATACCTTCTGTTTGGATGTGGTTTTATGATTTAATTAGTGTTTGTGCCAAGTAGGACCTATAGGATAACCTACGATGATAGTTGATTTGATTCTGCTGAAAAACAGAAACTTTAGCGCTCACGAGATTAGCTGCCATTTTTTACTGCAGAGTACTTTTAGGTTGATTCTTTTTGCTGATGATCAATAAACAAATTTTCCAGGACTTCCTATTTTGGTAGAAGTTTTCGAGTTCCAGAAGTTTGCGTTAGTTACAGATTACTACAGACTGTTCTGTTTTTGACAGATTCTGTTTTTCGTGTGTTGTTTTCTTATTTTGATGAATCTATGGCTAGTAAAATAGTTTATAAACCATAGAGAAGTTGGAATACAGTAGGTTTAACACCAATATAAATAAAGAATGAGTTCATTACAGTACCTTGAAGTAGTCTTTTGTTTTCTTTCTCTAACGGAGCTCACGAGATTTCTGTTGAGTTTTGTGTTGTGAAGTTTTCAAGTTTTGGGTGAATTCTTTTGATGGATTATGGAACAAGGAGTGGCAAGAGCCTAAGCTTGGGGATTCCCATGGAACCCCCAAGATAATCCAAGGACATTAAAAAGTCAAAGCTTGGGGATGCCCCGGAAGGCATCCCCTCTTTCGTCCACTTCCATCGGTAATTTACTTGGAGCTATATTTTTATTCACCAACATGATATGTGTTTTGCTTGGAGCGTCTTGTATTGTTTGTGTCTTTGCTTGTTAGTTTACCACAATCATCCTTTATGTAAACACCTTTTGAGAGAGCCATACATGAATTGAAATTTGTTAGAATACTCTATGTTCTTCACTTATATCTTTTGAGCTTGATAGTTTGCTCATAGTGCTTCACTTATATCTTTTTGAGCGTGATAATTTTTGCTCTAGTGCTTCACTTAGATCTTTTTGAGCACGGTGGTGGATTTGTTTTAAAGAAACTTGATCTCTCATGCTTCACTTAGATTATTTTGAGAGTCGTTAATACCATGGTAATTTGCTTAAATGTTAATATACTTGGTATTCAAGATATGTGAAACTTTCTTTTGAGTGCGTTGAATACTAAGATAAGTTTGATGCTTGATAATTGTTTTGAGATGTGGAGGTAATAATATCATAGTCGTGCTAGTTGGGTGATTATGAATTTGAGAAATACTTGTGTTGAAGTTAAAAGTCCCGTAGCATGCACCTATGGTTAAAGTTGTGTAACAAATTTGAAACATGAAGTGTACCTGGCTTGTGCATCCTTATGAGTGGCGGCCGGGGACGAGCGATGGTCTTTTCCTACCAATCTATGCCCCTAGGAGCATGCGCGTAGTACTTGATTTTTGATGACTTCTAAATTTTTGCAATAAGTATATGAGTTCTTTTGACTAATGTTGAGTCCATGGATTATACACACTTTCACCTTTCCACCTTTGCTAGCCTCTTCGGTACCGTGCATTGCCCTTTCTCACCTTGAGAGTTGGTGCAAACTTCGCCAGTGCATCCAAACCCCGTGATATGATACGCTCTATCACACATAAACCTCTTTATATCTTCCTCAAAACAGCCACCATACCTACCTATCATGGAATTTCCATAGCCATTCTGAGATATATTGCCATGCAACTTCCACCATCATCACCGTGACATGCATTACTTTTGTCATATTGCCATTGCATGATCTTGTAGTTGACATCGTATTTGTGGCAAAGCCACCATGCATTATTTTTCATACATGTCACTCTTGATTCATTGCACCATCCCGGTACACCGCCGGAAGCATTCATATAGAGTCATATCTTGTTCTAGTATCGAGTTGTAATTCATTCGTTGTAATGAAAGTGTGATGATCATCATTAGAGCATTACCCAAATAAAAAAAGAAAGGCCAAAAAAAGGCCCAAAAAAAGGAGAAAGGCCAAAATAAAAAAAGGAAGGCCCAAAAAAAAGAAAATAAAGAAAATAAATAAAAAGGGCAATGCTACTATCTTTTTTTTCCACACTTGTGCTTCAAAGTAGCACCTTGTTCTTCATATAGTGAGTCTCATATATTGTTCTTCAAAGTAGCACCATGTTTTTCATATAGTGAGTCTCTTAAGTTGTCTTGTTCATACTAGTGGGAATTTTTCATTATAGAACCTGGCTTCTATATTCCTACGATGGGCTTCCTCAAAATGCCCTAGGTCTTCATGAGCAAGCAAGTTGGATGCACACCCACTAGTTTTCTTTTGTTGAGCATTCACAGCACTAGTGCATCCGTTGCATGGCAATCCCTACTCCTCATGTTGACATCAATTGATGGGCATCTCCATAGCCCGTTGATTAGCCTCGTCAACGTGAGACTTTCTCCTTTTTTTGCCTTCTCCACACAATCCCCATCATCATATTCTATTCCACCCATAGTGCTATATCCATGGCTCACGCTCATGTATTGCGTGAAGGTTGAAAAAGTTTGAGATTATTTAAGTATGAAACAATTTCTTGGCTTGTCATCGGGGGTATAGAAGTTGGGAACATCTTTGTGTGACGAAAATGAAGCATAGCCTAACTATATGATTTTGTAGGGATGAACTTTCTTTTGCCATGTTATTTTGAGAAGGCATGATTGCTTTGATTAGTATGCTTGAAGTATTATTATTTTTGTGTCAATATGAACTTTTGTCTTGAATCTTTCGGATCTGAATATTCATATCACAATTAAGAAGATTTACATTGAAATTATGCCAAAGTATCACTCCGCATCAAAAGTTCTTTTTTATCATTTACCTACTCGAGGACGAGCATGAATTAAGCTTGGGGATGCTTGATATGTCTCCAACGTATCTATAATTTTTGATTGCTCCATGCTACTTTATCTACTGTTTTGGACTATATTGGGCTTTATTTTTCACTTTTATATTACTTTTGGGACTAACCTATTAACCGGAGGCCCAACCTAGAATTGCTGTTTTTTGCCTTTTCAGTATTTCGAAGAAACAGAATATCAAACGGAGTCCAAACGGAATGAAACCTTCGGGTTCGTGATTTTCCAACCGAACGTGATCCAGGAGACTTGGACCCTACTCCAAGAAGCTTCCGAGGAGGTCACGAGGGTGGAGGGCGCGCCCCCCTACCTCGTGGGCCCCTCGGAGCTCCACCGACGTACTCCTTCCTCATATATATATCTGCGTATCCCCAGACGATCAGAACATGAGCCAAAAACCTAATTCCACCACCGCAACCTTCTGTATCCACGAGATCCCATCTTGGGTTCTGTTTCGGAGCTCCGCCGGAGGGGGCATCCACCACGGAGGGCTTCTACATCATCACCATAGCCCCTCCGATGAAGTGTGAGTAGTTTACTTCAGACCTTCGGGTCCATAGCTAGTAGCTAGATGGCTTCTTCTCTCTTTTTGGATCTCAATACAATGTTCTCCCCCTCTCTTGTGGAGATCTATTCGATGTAATCTTCTTTTTGCGGTGTGTTTGTTGAGACCGATGAATTGTGGGTTTATTATCAAGTATTATCTATGGAAAATATTTTATTCTTCTCTGAATTCTTTTATGTATGATTGCGTTATCTTTGCAAGGCTCTTCGAATTATCCGTTTGGTTTGGCCAACTAGATTGGTAGTTCTTGCAATGGGAGAAATGCATGGCTTTGGGTTCAATCTTGCGGTGTCCTTACTCAGTGATAGAAAGAGTTGCAAGGAACGTATTGTATTGTTGCCATCGAGGATAACAAGATGGGTTTTTTATCATATTGCATGAATTTATCCCTCTACATCATCTCATCTTGCTTAAAGCGTTACTCTGTTTTTAACTTAATACTCTAGATGCATGTTGGATAGCGGTCGATGAGTGGAGTAATAGTAGTAGATGCAGAATCGTTTCGATCTACTTGTCTCGGACGTGATGCCTATATACATGATCATTGCCTAGATATACTCATAACTATGCTCAATTCTGTCAATTGCTCAACAGTAATTTGTTCACCCACCGTAGAATACTTATGCTCTTGAGAGAAGCCACTAGTGAAACCTATGGCCCCCGGGTCTATTCTCATCATATCAATCTATATCACTTTATTTACTTGCTTTGTTTTTACTTTGCCTTTACTTTTTACTTTGCATCTATCTATCAAAAATACCAAAAATATTATCTCTATCAGATCTCACTCTCGTAAGTGACCGTGAAGGGATTGACAACCCCTAAGCATTGGTTGCGAGTTGCTATCGTGTTGTGCAGGTACGAGGGACTTGCGCGTGACCTCCTACTGGATTGATACCTTGGTTCTCAAAAACTGAAGGGAAATACTTACGATACTGTGCTGCATCATCCTCTCCTCTTCGGGGAAAACCAACGCAAGCTCGAGACGTAGCAGTCATCGAAACATTAAGCAATACCAAGCCAACTAGAGGTAGGCCTTACCTTCACCGTAAGGGGCCGAACTAGTATAAACCTCTCGTGTCTCTTGTCCGGTTTAACCCCTTCAAGCTTCCTAGTTGCGATGGCTCCATGATTAAGTCATTTCACGAGGACATCTGACGTGACAATTCCACGACACCTCCCAACAAGCTCTATCGTTTAACGCCCCTAGCTAGGCAAAAAGGCAAGGATAGATCTAGGTATTGCCATCTTTGGTACGTAATCCATAAGTGGCTCTCATAATAGATTCATAAGGTAATTTTATCTTCTTTCTAGGAAGTGTTCCATGCCTTTCCTTAACGGAAACTGGAATCTAATATTCCCTTCTTTCATATCAATAATTGCACCAATCGTTCTAAGGAAATGTCTACCAAGAATAATAGGACATGAAGGATTGCAATTTATATCAAGAACAATGAAATCTACGGGCACATAGTTCCTATTTGCAACAATAAGAACATCATTAATTCTTCCAATAGGTTTCTTAATGGTGGAATCCACAAGGTGCAAGTTTAAAGAACAATCATCAAATTCACGGAAATGTCACATCCCTAGCTTCTGTTACTGCATGGTGTTTTGCATCTTGTTGCATCATGTTTAAATTCTATTTAAGTTGAAATGGGGATGTTCAAACCCTAGCATCAAATGGAATTCAAATAGGTTCAACCAAAAATCATTTTCAACGAACCTGAAATGCCCTTCTAAAATGTTCATCATGTTTGTCTTGATTTAGAACCTTTGCCAAAATTGGTTCACATTTTTCTAGGACGCCTAAGGTCACTGAATTAAATCATACTTTATTTGCATTTGGGCATTTAAATGCTATATAATATTTTAAATGTCCAAATAATTCTGAACTTAAGTGAGGGCTGTTAGAAATATTCCAAAAAGAGCCCGCAATTTTTTTCAGGGTTTTTGAAAATGCCTGAGCATTTTAATTAAGTCAAAACAATTGCAGGAGAATAGAAAACAGAAACAATTTTAGAAAAGAGAGGATACTTACCTGGCCTCACCTTTGCAGCCCATCTGGCTGGCCCAGCCCACCACTGCCTCCTCCCCTATCGTCTTCCTCCCCTACCAGGAGGACGGAGGCGCGTGCCCGCCCCGCGCCGGCCACCTCTTCCCTCCCTGCCTGCCTAACTCCTCCCCGTTGCTCCTAGACGATGCCACGACATCGCCACGCACCCCCCAGGCCCTCTCACTCTCTCAAGCGCTTTTCCCCCTCTTCTGCTATCTTCCCGAGCGGAGCCCGTCGCCGCCCCTCGCCGTTCCTGTGGCCACCGGCCACCCCTCGCCCTGCCGCTGAGCTCAGGAGCTCCGCCTCGACCCCCTCTTCCTCCCCACTGTGCCACGCCCCTTCAGAAGCCCTGCAGCGTTGTCCCCAACCTTGTCTTCAACCTCTGACCACTGGCGGACTCGTCGGGGATTCGCGAGCTCCACCCTCTCCTCGGCCCCGCCGTTGCCTCTGCTGGATTCTCCGTGAGCCCCTTTCCCTTTCCCCTCTCTCCCCGTGCTCGTCCGCGCCCTCTAACCACCGTGGCCATCGGAGCCGACAGCTCCTCGCCGCCGGTCATGTCGCCACCGTGACTATGACCACGCAAGCTCGCGCCCGAGCCCACCGCCGCACTCACTGCACTCCCGCGAGTCGATCACGACCATCCATGGCTCCTGACATGCCCCGCAACGCACAAACCGTCATTGGCCGAACTCCGGCCGCTGCCGCGAGCTCGCTTCCGACGAGCTCGGTCCACCCCAGCCGCTAACTCTGGTTCCGTTGGATGCGGAAGAGCTCCAACAACGCGTAGAGCCCCTCGAGCGTTTCCGACGCCCTCCGCCGTCACTAGCGTCGCCGGCGACGAGCCGCGGGTCAACTCCTACGAGTTTGACCCGGGTTTGACCGCACTTTGACCCACTCTGACTCACTGACGTGTGGGCCAGGCCCTTTTTAATTAGGTGTTAGATTAGTTAGCGTTAATTGATTTCGTTAATTAGTTAAGCCGTTGGCATGTGGGCCCACACCTGCTGACATTTAGTTATGATTAGTTAAACTCTAATTAAGTCAGTTAATCAACTGAGTCACTGACCAGAGGGCCCCACTGGTCAGGTTTGACCTGGACGGCGGCTGTTGACCTGCTGAGGTCAGCATGACCTAATGCTGACGCAATAAGTCATTTTCTGGATTAGTTATAATTCAAAAAATTCCAGAAAATAGTATTAACTTCTAAAAATCATAGAAATTCAACCGTAACTCCAAATAAAATAAATTATATATGAAAAATGATCAGAAAAATCCAATCTATCCATCTGTACCATTTTCATGCATGTTAGAATAACTTATAGCTGCTGTTTAGCACAAATCATATAAATGGCATTTAAATATCCACATATGGAGTTTGAATTTGAATCTTGGATTCAAACCAACTTCATTTAATATGGTTGCTAGTTGCGTTAGCTCAAACCACAGCATATTGCCATGTCACACTCATGCATCATATTGTAGGATTGCATTGATTGTGTTCCGTCTCTGTTGTCGGTGTTTGTCCCCTCTTAGTAGACAACGTACCGATGATGAGTTCGATGACACCGATGAAGAGCTATACTATCTTCAGAAGTGCCAGGCAAGCAAAACCCCCTTGTTCATTCCGATACAATCCCACTCTCTCGCTCCTGCTCTCTTTTACTGCATTAGGATAACAACGATTCAACTGTTACATGCTGCGGTAGTTGAACCCCTTTCCTTTGCATGACCTGTCATCTCCACAGTAAATAGATGAAACCCACTAGCATGAGTAGGAGTTGTCTGAGCCCTGATGTGCCTACTCATTCATGCTTGTTTGTCATGCCTGCTACTGCTTAGAGTTGAGTCAGGACGGATTCATTGGGGATGAATTGGAATGTTGTTGAACATATCCTATTGTGTGTGAGCTAAGTGTGTGAACACGATTTAGTAAAGGTAGCGGTGAGAGGCCATGTAGGAGTACATGGTGGGTTGTCTCATTGAAGCCGTCCTCAGGAACTGAGTTCTGTGTTTGTGATCCATGAACAGCTACTACCACACATTGGAATGCTTAAGTGCCCCTCTCGACTTATTAATCAACTCGATCTCTGTCCAGGAGTTGCAACTAGTTTCTGGTGTTTGTAGGTTGTGTTAGTAGTCTACCAAGTGGCACCCGGTACAGGTGGGCTTGGGTCAGACTAGGCACCATGGCCGGTATGCCAAGCGTCGCTCGTTTGGTGGGCTTGGAACCCTATACACATCGTTTGGGGCCGTGAGACACCTGGCCGGATCTCCTTGCAGATGGAACCCAAATAGGCGATAAATCTACACTAGAGACTTGTGTGGTTAGTCAGGTCGTGGCCAACACCCTCGCCAGGCTTCCGCTTGAAGGTTGCCGTGATACATGACATGTACATGACGGTAAGTGGCGAGAGCGTGTGTGAAGAAGTACACCCCTAAAGGGTTAATATGATCTATTCGAATAGCCATGTCCGCGGTAAAGGACCTCTGGGTTGCCTATACAGTTCATAGACAAGTAAAGTGGATACTCTAAAATGCGCAAGATAAGCGTGAGTGCTATGGATGGCGTTCTCGTAGGGAGACGGGAGTGGATCCATAGTGGTGTATTGGTTGGAGAATATGTGGACTCATGTGCGCCACCTCAAAAGAGTTACATTGCAGTCGTAGTTCAGGATAGCCACTGAGTCAAAGCTGGCTTGCTGTAATTAAAACCCACTGTCGGTGTCAAAACCGGCGGATCTCGGGTAGGGGGTCCCGAACTGTGCGTCTAGGCGGATGGTAACAGGAGACGAGGGACACGATGTTTTTACCCAGGTTCGGGCCCTCTCGATGGAGGTAAAACCCTACTCCTGCTTGATTGATATTGATGATATGGGTAGTACAAGAGTGGATCTACCACGAGATCAAGGAGGCTAAACCCTAGAAGCTAGCCTATGGTATGATTGTTGTAATGGTTGTTCGTCCTACGGACTAAAACCCTCCGGTTTATATAGACACCGGAGAGGGCTAGGGTTACACAGAGTCGGTTACAATGGTAGGAGATCTACATATCCGTATCGCCAAGCTTGCCTTCCACGCCAAGGAAAGTCCCATCCGGACACGGGACGAAGTCTTCAATCTTGTATCTTCATAGTCTTGGAGTTCGGCCGATGATGATAGTCCGGCTATCTGGACACCCCCTAGTCCAGGACTCCCTCAGTAGCCCCTGAACCAGGCTTCAATGATGATGAGTCTGGCGCGCATATTGTTCGGCATTGCAAGGTGGGTTCCTCCTCCGAATAATTCATAGAAGATTGTGAACACCAGGATAGTGTCCGGCTCTGCAAAATAAATTCCACACTCCACCGTAGAGAGAATAATACGCACACAAGCTCAATCTGCTGAAGTGTTTTGTGGCGTGACGTCATGCCACTACCAAGCCTCTACTTGAATCGTTTTTTATTATACCACCTCAGCGCGTTTAGCGAAGCGGTTTCCTTGGCACGTCTTGTCGAAGCAGAGATCGTGTTCCCCTTATTTCGGGATTCTCATCAATACGGACGTGGGTAACCCAATCGTGCCCGTTGCCACGCCCCCTCTATCGGAGGCGAGTCCCGAACGGTCACGGGGACGGCTCTTGGTATTCTCCCCCTTTATAATGGGACCAAGGCTCGTTTCTTTTCTTCAATCTTCAATCAAATCTGCTCCTTGCGCCGAGTTCCCATACCCAGAGCCCCAGATTCGAGCGCTTTGGACCTTCAACAATGTCCGGCTCCGACCTACAGGGCCGGTGGATGCCCTCCTCCGTCATGGAAGAGGACGTGCTAAAGCTGCGAGAAGCCAGGTACCCAACCTACGAGATTTCGTATAGGTTGCCTGCCAAGGGGCAAGTCATTCCTACTCCCAAGCCCGGTGAGAGCGTCGTGTTCGTGTCCCACCTCCGTCGGGGTTTAGGCTTCCAGACGGATCCTTTTGTGAGAGGGCTCATGTTCTACTACGGGTTGGAATTCCATGACCTGGCTCCGGAGTCCATCCTCCATATCTCTTCATTCGTTGTCGTCTGCGAGGCCTTCCTCCACATTACCCCTCACTTCGGCTTGTGGCTCAAGACCTTCAACATGGAGCCGAAGATGATCAAGGGGCGTCAAGCAGAGTGCGGCGGGGCGGTTGTGAGCAGAAGGGCCGATGCTCCATGGCCCAAGGGCTCTTTCCAGGAGGAGCTCGGCCTGTGGCAACAGGAGTGGTTCTATATCACCGCTCCTAGGGGCAGCAAGCAGAAGCCGCCGCCCATCTTTCGCTCGGGCCCTCCACAGCGGCTGATGTCGTGGGTCAACCAAGGGCTCAACTGGGGGCCGTCAAAGGACGTACCCCTACTGCAGGGCCGGATTCGAGACCTCCAAGAGAGGGAGATCAGTCTGGTGACGGTGATGCGGGTTATGCTGATTCGACGCCTCCTGCCCTGCAAGCGTCGCCCCCTCCTTCTGTGGGAGTTCAATCCCGAGGGGCCGCGAGCTCTCCAACACTTCATGGGTACGACACCCGTGGAGATGTATAAATTGTTCTTCGGATCACAAGAGATGTGTCCGGAATTGACCGAGGACTCCGGCCTAAGCTGCAATCGCCCGGATACTCAGGTAAGTGGTCCCGCGTCGGAACACATCGCTTGTTTACGCCTTCTTGAATTTGCCTTTTAACCCACCATCTCTTGAATAGGAGTGGATAGCGCAAGCGAAACTGATACGGTGTTCGGCCCCCCTCCCGGAGACCGTGCCGGATCCCGTGCTGGTCAGGATGCTGAAGGTTGCGCCTTCAGAGGAAGGCGAAGGGGCGAAGAGGGTCACCACCGCCTCTACCAAGGAGGCTTTGGAGGAAGGGGGAATCGAGAATTCCTCCTTCCAAGGGGAGAAGAGGACCGCCTCCGAAGACCCGGAGGCCAAGGCCTCGAAGCGGGGGAAGAGCTTCACCAGAGGGTCCTGCGTCCGGGGAGGCCCCGGCCGCACTATCTCCCCTAAGGAATCAGCCCTCCAGCGAGCCGTAAGTAAAAAAAGGGGGGTTCTATAATAAGAGACATCCCTATGTTTGCTTCTGAGGATAACCGAAGTCTTTACCTTGTAGTTCGGATCTCCATCCTTCTCAGATGAGCTCGTCTTTGGGGGAACTTCGTCCGGAGATGGTGGAGAGCGAGACGCCTCCATCCGCCGCACCATCAGGCGGGGCGAATGAACCTGAGGTGTCATCGTGGAGGGTATCCCCTAGTCCGGCGGGGCCGAAGAGTTCGGCACCGGATGGTGTGCGGCCGGGGGAGCTGAAGGATCTGCTTGAGAGGGCGTCTATCTCAGAAGATCACCGTACAATGATGAGTATGGCGATTGGAAGAATTTCGTCCGCCGAAGGCGGGTTGCATGATGCCGTCAGAAGCTTGCTGGCGGGGTTTGACGTACGTAAAAATGGCGTACCTTTTGATAGTTTGTCACATAAAAGTGCGCCCTGTATAGATAGTAGCCCCTGAGACTCGGTAGGTTATCGAGAGCGACAGCGTGCAGAGGATCAAAATTGCAGGTATTGATTTTTCGCCTTTCCCATGCAGGTGGCGGATAGTCCGGTGGCCAGCCGGACTGATGGAGTTGCCGAACTAAAGCGGCAACTTGACGTTGCGGATGCGGACATCGTGCTGGTCAATAAGCGACTTGACGAGTCACAAGGTATGTTTTTTTCGTGGTCACCTAGTAAGGGAGCCGAAGCCCACTCCTTACAACATGTGTGCTCAATGCAGATGGTGCCGCTGCCGTGGAGAGCCTTCGGGACGAACTTGCTCGAACCAAGGAGCAGGCCGAAAGGAGTGATGCGGCTGCCTCGAGGGCGGCCGAAGAGCTAGAAGCCGAGAAGGTTGCTCACTGCCGAAGCAGGGAGGAGATGGCCGAAATGGCCGTGAAGTTGAAAGATATTACCGACCGCTATGAGGTTCTTGAAAAAGAACGCCGAGCGGAGAAGGAAGGCCTGAAGAAGGCTACCGCCGAAGCCAAGGATGCCCGTTCTGCAATGAGGGCCATAAAGGAGGAGCTGCGCCAGGCCGGAGATATTGTGGCTGGCAAGCCCTTTCTGCTACGCAGGCGGTTTACAGATCCGAAGTATGCTCAGCTTGGCCAGCTGTGGGGTCCGGAGGATCCGTATATGGACTTAGCGGCGAGTGCGGCAGATGCTGTTGTGCACTTCCGAAGTCAGAAGGATCACGAGACGGAAGAGCTTTTTTGGTCTCAATTCCATAGTCCGGAGCGTTCACTCCCGCTGACCGATCGGTTGGCTGAGTGGGCTGAGCTGAGTAGACTGTTCGGACTCGCCATGACAGATATCGTGGCTCATGTCTGGCCGGATAGTCCCCAGCCGAAGAGTTATTTTGGCTTACTACAACGATTCCTTGGGGCGGTGCCGCATGTCAAGGCGATGAAGCGGTCGGCCTGCATAGAGGGTGCAAGGATGGCCCTCGCCCGAGTAAAGACACACTGGACAGAGATGAATGCCACCGCTGTTGCGACCCAGGGTTCGGACGAGGGCCGGTTACCCGCCGAGCACTATTTTGGGGAAGTTCTGCGTGGTGCTCGTGTAATAGAGTCGCAGTGCTCGAAAAATGTTATGTTCAAATGAACTTTGTGATTTATAAAACGATGTTTATAGTATAAGCGCTTTTTTGTACTTGTGCGTTCAAGTATTGAAATATCTCCTGTGCGGCCCTTAATGTATACTTGTGTATAACCTGAAAGATGGCAGTCTTCGGCTTCAGCCCCCACGCACATAGTGCGGGGGTGTTTGCGAAATAGCGCATTTTCACACTTAATCCAACATCTTGGTCCTGTGAAGGAGGTGGTAGCGTGGCAAACGAGGCAACCGGACTATAATGCTTTATCACTTTCACTTAACCATAGGAGTTCGAAGGTGGGGCTACGATATAGCCCCTAGGGGCACCGCACTCTCCGTATTTGGGGCGCGTGTGTGCCTGACCGGGAAGCGGTCCTTCGTCAAAGCGGAGGAATTCTAAACATTCCAGAGGTCGATCGAGTGGTTGACCAGTCTCTCGCTACATCATGACAGTCAGTTTTCGGCTTTCTCTACTGAGGTGCTCACCCGACTGAACCGGGGCACAATCGCAGTAGTTCTCCTGGTGCCGCATTAGCCGATGATACGGAACGTAAGGCAGCAAAACACAGGAGCCGGGCAAACCCAACATTTGACCAAAGACATGATTCGGAGCTAATGCATATAAGGCCTAACTCGAGATGCCGAACACTCCCTGAGGTGTTCGGTCTTTATGATGATGGCCAGGTACATGCAAGGTCCTCTGACGCGACCGATGCCAAAACGTCAGCCTCCTCTCTGGCTATGATGAGAAACTAGGGGATGTATAGCAACAAGAGACAGTAAAAAGGTTTACGCAGGGTCTTAATCTGAAAAGAATCCTTGCAACGGGTCCCTACTACACGTCTGCGCCTGTGTCTCCGTTGTGCTGTATCCTGGACGGGTGTAACACGCTGTTCATCTGTAAAAGAGAGGAAAGTAATCGTGTCAAAAAATGTATTTAAAACAAAGCATGAATAAATGAATAACGTTGAGCTTTTATTGGCTCCTTATTGCTCATACGCATGGTCCCTTGTAAAGGGGTGTGCGGCTAGGGGGCCCCTAGCTTATTTATGCCGGACTCGTCTAGCCGTGTCTGGGGTCTTTAACGACCTTTTAATGAAATGATGCCATGTGGACCGGGCATTTTAAGTGTAAGAGACACGTAGTGTGGTATTGCGTTAAAGCGGACAAAAGCTTCGCGCCCCAATAGTGCTTGATGGCTACTTTTGAATGGGGCGACATGAAAGATTAGCTTTTCGCGTCGGAAGTTGTCGGGTGACCCGAACACAACTTCTAGTAGTAAGGAGCTTGTGCACTTGGCGTAAGGGCCTGGTGTCACTCCTTTAAAGGAAGTGCGGCTATGGCGAATTTTAGTGCGGTCTATCCCCAACTTGCGGATTGTGTCCGGATATAGCAGGTTTAAATCGCTGCCGCCATCCATTAGGACTTGTGTAAATTGTAGTCCATCGATTGTAGGATCCAATATTAGAGCAGTCCATCCTGCGTTTCGAATACCCCTGGAATAATAGTCCAGGTGGTCGAAAGTAATTGGTTTTGACATCCACTTTCGAGGTTCCGCTGGGGTGGACCGTGCGACACCTACTTTAGCGGGTGTCGCACTGTTGTTCCGTATTATCACATGAAGTGAATTTACTGTTTTTGACTTCTTGTGGGAAAGTCTTTTGTTTTCCGGCGGTCTGCTGGTGGGGTTCATCATCATCGCTTGGCGCGTCGAGCCCCTTGTGTTCGGCGTTGAGTCGGCCGGACTGTTTGAAGACCCAACAATCTCGGTGGGTGTGGTTTGCAGGCCTTCCGGAGGTACTGTGGATTTGACATATCCGATCCAAAATTTTGTTTAAGTTGGATAGCTCGTCACTGTTGTCCTTAAGAGGCATTGTTTTGTTGTTCGGCCACGAGATTTTAAATCCAGCGTTGACCACCGTGTTCTTTTGGCTTATTTCTTTATGTCGGCGCTGACCCTTTCTGCGTCGTGATTTTTCGTTTCCATCTCTTATCTCTGATGTACTCGGGTCGCTGGTGCTGCATCTTGCTAGCCAGCTGTCCTCCCCTGCGCAAAAGCGGGTCATGAGGCTTGTTAGTGCGGCCATTGTTCTCGGCTTCTCTTGGACGAGGTGTCTGGCGAGCCATTCGTCTCGGACGTTATGTTTGAAAGCTGCTAAGGCTTCGGCGTCCGGACAATCGACTATTTGGTTCTTTTTGGTAAGGAACCTATTCCAGAATTTGCGCGCTGATTCTCCGGGCTGTTGAGTTATATGACTTAAATCGTCTGCATCCGGAGGGCGGACATAAGTCCCCTGAAAATTTGCTCTGAACGCGTCCTCGAGCTCTTCCCAACTTCCAATGGTATTTTCTAGGAGGCTTTTGAGCCAATGGCGAGCTAGCCCTTTGATCTTGAGGGGTAGATATTTTATGGCATGGAGATCATCTCCTCTAGCCATGTGTATGTGCAGGATATAATCCTCAATCCAGACTCCAGGGTCTGTTGTTCCGTCGTATGCCTCTATGTTTACGGGTTTGAATCCCGCTGGAAATTCTGGATCCAGCACCTCGTCTGTGAAACATAGTGGGTGTGCGGCGTGTCATTATTTTCGAACATGCGGCCTGTTGTATTACTTCCTGGGGCCCTCTTTTTTGGCCCGTAGATGGACCTGACCGGTCCATCCGTTTTGCGAGGATATTTGTATGTGTCATGTGCTGGCTTATGTGCGGCGCTGCTTGCCGCTCCTGGCCTGTCATCTGGTCGTCTATCCTGCTAGGCGGCCTCTTTTCTTTTTGCCTGTGGGGGCTCTATGGCCTCTTCGTCAAATTCTGGCAGCAGCTTGCGCTTCGGGTAGCTCTTTGTTTGGTGGCCGTTTCCATATTTGTCCGCGGTCTTGAGTACTTTGCTCCACCTCATTCTGAGTATGTCTTCCGCTGTTTTGAGCTTCCGTTTTTCCTTCTTCAAGCTTCTTGCAGTGGCGACAAGTCTTTTTCGAAGATTCTTGTGCTCCGGTGGGTCCGGCGTGAGACCGTCTGGACTGTTGTTTTCGCCGGGGTGGATGGATTATACGATTCCTCCTGCTCGGATGGTTGCTTGGTTGCATGTTCGTCGCCCACTGGCTTGCCCTGCTCTATGGCTGGGTCATTATGGGTGATGTTGTTATCGAGGCGGGACTTGGGGCGGCGCTTCCGTCGCCGTCTTGGTTGTTTTTCGGGGGAATTATCCTTTGCCGTGTCCCATTGTTCCTCGTTATCGCTCCCTTTTGGAGTATCCACCATATATACCTCATGAGCTGAGGTGACCTTCCAGTGCCCCGTGGGCGCTAGTTCTTGATTGTCTCGGGCGTCGTCGTCCATACCGTCGATGTCTTCGGAGTCATAGTCTAGTATGTCAGTTAGATCGTCGACAGTGGCTACAAAGTGGGTGGTGGGTGGGCTTCGAATTTCTTCATCGTCCGCATCCCAACCATCCTGACCGCAGTTCGGCCAGGGCTCTCCTGATAATGAGAGATGCTTTAGCGAATTCAAGATGTCGCCAAAGGGTGAGTGCTGAAAGATGTCAGCAGTGGTGAACTCCATAATCGGTGCCCAATCGGATTCGATTGGCAGGGGCGCTGGCGATTCGGAGTTCGGCAAGGAGTCCGGCACCTCGGAGTCACAAGCTTTGTAAGGGACAAGGTCGGTATTCGGCTCTATCGCCGTAGAAGTTGCAGCCCCCGAGGCAGTGTCCAACCACCTGTCCTCGATCTGCGCGGTCGGCTCCGAACTATGGGTCAGAGCGGACTTGTGTGGGGCCTCCAGGGTACTGTCCGGCGGCAGAGTTAAGTCATGCCCATCGTGATAGCGCGGCACGCTTGGCTGTGGCTCGAATGCATCAAAGATCAAGTCTCCGCGGATGTCAGCCGTGAAGCCTAGGCTTCCAAACCTGACCTGGTGGCCAGGGGCGTGGCTTTCGATCTGCTCCAGATGGCCAAGTGAATTGGCCCGCAGTGCAAAGCCGCCGAACACGAAGATCCGTCCGGGGAGAAAAGTCTCACCCTGAACGGCGTGGTCGTTGATTAAAGAAGCCATCAAGCCTATCGGTGACGACACAGAGGAACTCTCAATGAAAGCACTAATGTCGGTGTCAAAACCGGCAAATCTCGGGTAGGGGGTCCCGAACTGTGCGTCTAGGCGGATGGTAACAGGAGACGAGGGACACAATGTTTTTACCCAGGTTCGGGCCCTCTCGATGGAGGTAAAACCCTACTCCTGCTTGATTGATATTGATGATATGGGTAGTACAAGAGTGGATCTACCACGAGATCAAGGAGGCTAAACCCTAGAAGCTAGCCTATGGTATGATTGTTGTAATGGTTGTTCGTCCTACGAACTAAAACCCTCCGGTTTATATAGACACCAGAGAGGGCTAGGGTTACACAGAGTCGGTTACAATGGTAGGGGATCTACATATCCGTATCGCCAAGCTTGCCTTCCACGCCAAGGAAAGTCCCATTCGGACACGGGACGAAGTCTTCAATCTTGTATCTTCAAAGTATTGGAGTCCGGCCGATGATGATAGTCCGGCTATCCGGACACCCCCTAGTCCAGGACTCCCTCACCCACCATCCCCTTTGTTTATAATGATGCATATGTAGCTAGTTCTGATGTAAGTCTTGCTGGGTACATTCGTAGTCACGTTTGCCTATTTTATGTTTTTGCAGAGAGACTTCAGTCTCACTAGTAGTTTCACATGGACTTTGACGTTTAGCTTGTTACCTCAGCTACAATCTTGTGCCTCGGCAGGATCTGGTAGATAGTCAGGCTTCTCAGCCTTTTTCATTTGTAGATGTCTGTACTCAGACATGTTAAGCTTCAGTTTGTGCTTTGACTTGTATGCTCTGAATATTGGGTCATGAGACCCATGTTTGTAATACTTGGCCCCTCGGAGTCTATTGTATAAATACTTGAGTTGTAGAGTCATGTTGTGATGCCATGTTGTATTTGCACATATCGAGCATATTGTGTGTATGTTATTGAAATGCTTGGTATGTGTGGGATCTGACTATCTAGTTGTTTATCCTTGGTAGCCTCTCTTACCGGGAAATGTCTCCTAGTGCTTCCACTAAGCCTTGGTAGCTTGCTACTTCTCCGGAGCAGTTAGGCTAGCCGGCATGTGTCCGTCTTCGTTCCTGTGTCTGTCCCTTCGGGGAAATGTCACGCGGTGTCTATTGGAGTCCTGCTAGCCCAGTTGCTACAGCCCGAATTCACTCGCTGATGACCGACACGTTCGTTGCTGGGTCATGCATGTCTGTCCATGTAAGTTAGTGCCACTTTGGGTTCACGACTAGCCATGTCAGCCCGGGATCCTTGTCATATGGATGCTAGCGACACTATCATATACGTGTGCCAAAAGGTGCAAACGATCCCAGGCCTGGTAAGGCGATACCCATGGGAATACTGTGCGTGAGGCCGCAAAGTGGTATGAGGTGTTACATGCTAGACCGGTGTGCCATTGAGTCGGGGCCCTGACAGGAAACCTAACATATCACACAAAGTTTTGGGAATCGTGGAAACACTAGCACCCAAATCAAACAAAGCATAGCATTCATGATCTTTAATTTTAATTTTTATAGTAGGTTCCCACTCATCATAAAGTTTTCTAGGGATAGAAACTTCCAATTCAAGCTTTCCTTCATAAGATTGCATTAAAGCATCAACGATATGTTTAGTAAAAGCTTTATTTTGACTATAAGCATGTGGAGAATTTAGCACAGATTGCAACAAGGAAATACAATCTATTAAATAACAATTATCATAATTAAATTCCTTGAGATCCAAAATAGTGGGTTCATTACTATCTAAAGTTTTGACCTCTTCAATCCCACTTTTACAAATTTTTGCATCAAGATCTAAAAACTCCAAATCATTGGGACGACTTTTAACTAAAGTTGACTCATATCCAGTCCAATCATTATCAAGATTCATATTGCAAAACAAAGATTTAATAGGAGACACATCAATCACTTTTAGATCTTCATCCTTATTATCATGGAAAATAGAAGAACACGCTTTAACAAAGCAATCTTTTTTAGCACGCATCCTAGCGGTTCTTTCTTTGCACTCATCAATGGAAATTCTCATGGATTTGAGAGACTCATTGATATCATGCTTAGGTGGAAGAGATCTATGTTTCAAAGAATCAACATCAAGAGAAATTCTATCCACGTTCCTAGCCAACTCATGAACCTTAAGCAATTTTTCTTCAAGCAAAGCATTGAAATTCTTTTGCGAATTCATAAACTCTTTAACACTAGTCTCAAATTCAGAGGGCAACTTATTAAAATTTCCATAAGAATTGTTGTAGGAATTACCATAATTATTAGAGGAATTACTAGGGAGCGGTCTAGGATTAAAGTTTCCTCTATATGCGTTATTACCAAAATTGTTCCTACCAACAAAATTCACATCCATAGATTCATTATTATTCTCAATCAAACTAGACAAAGGCATATCATTAGGATCAGAAGAAACACTCTTATTAGCAAACAATTTCATAAGTGCATCCATCTTTCCACTCAAAGCATTAATTTCTTCTATCGCATGCACCTTTTTACTAGTAGCTCTTTCGGTATGCCATTGAGAATAATTAACCATAATATTATCTTGGAGTTTAGTAGCTTCTCCTAAAGTGGTTTCCATAAAAGTGCCTCCCGCGGCTGAATCTAAAAGATTTCTAGAAGCAAAATTCAATCCAGCCTATTTTTTTTGCATGATCATCCATAAATTCAAACCATGTGTAGGGCAATTACGTATCATTAATTTCATTCTCTCCCAAGCTTGTGCCACATGTTCATGATAAAGTTGCTTAAAATTCATAATATCGTTCCTAAGAGAGATAATCTTAGCGGGAGGAAAATACTTAGAGATAAAAGCATCTTTGCACTTATTCCAAGAATCAATTCTATTTTTAGGCAAAGATGAAAACAAAGTTTTAGCGCGATCTCTAAGCGAAAACGAGAATAGCTTCAACTTAACAATATCATTATCCACATCTTTCTTCTTTTGCATATCACACAAATCAACAAAGTTGTTTAGATGTGTAGCGGCATCTTCACTAGGAAGGCCAGAGAATTGATCTTTCATGACAAGATTCGACAAAGCAGCATTAATTTCACAAGATTCAGCATCGGTAATAGGAGCAATCGGAGTGCTAAGAAAATCATTGTTGTTGGTATTGGAAAAGTCACACAATATAGTATTGTCTTGAGCCATCATGACAAGCAAGCGATCCAACACACAAGCACACAAGAGGCAAACGAAAATGTAACATCCCAAATTTTCAATTTGGAATGTTAGACATTAGATCATCATTGCATATCATATTTTAATGCATTTTTGGCTTGATCCTATAAATCCTACGCAACTCAAGGACCCACAGAAGAGAGTTGGGGATTTCTATATTTTCATATTTGAGTTTTCTCAAATTTCGAAAAAAGGATCATTTGATTTTAGTTATTTCATCTTCGTATATTTCTATTATAAAAATAAGAAAGAGGGAATAAAATGACTTCCCAAAATAAAGAAATATTGGAGATTTAATAATAAAATCAAATAAGATTTTATTTCGGAGTTTATCGCTATTTTATTTGAATTAGGAAAAATACATGTTTTTCAAAATTGCATTTTAGGCCCAAATAAATGTTCATCTTGTCCGGCTTATTTTCAAAGGACGGGGAAAATTTATTTCGGGATTTTTGGAGTCCGTTTAGTATTTCTTTTCTTTCTTTTTCTGCATGTCGTAATTATTTATTTTTAAAAAAAGTCAACCCGACTCCGGGCCGTACCCGAGCGGGACTCCGCCCGGGGGGCATATAAGCCGCCGCCCCGGCGCCCGAAGTCCACACCGCCAACCCAGCCCGCCGCCGCCGAAACCCTAGCCGACGCCCAGCCGCCGTCGCCGTCGCCGCCGCCGTCGCCCAGCCAGCAGCCGCCGACGCCGCCGCCCCGCGCCGCCGCCCCGTTTTTTTTATAAAAACCGTTTGGTTTTTTTAAAACCCTAGATCCGTTTTTTTCGATCGGTTCATTGGTTTCTCAGTTTAGTTATTTAGCGGATGTTCGTCCGTACATTCGTTTTAATGAACGGTTTTCGTCGTTTAGTCACAGACAGCGAACGTTCGTTCGTTAGCCTGTTCATCCCTTTTTCTTTTTCTAAGATTTTTCGCGATTATTTTCGATCGTGATTTCTGATTCGACTTTAGTTTTAGTATAACTTCTCGCTCGTTTATCGAAAAGAGGCAATTCAAGCGCCTGGAGTTTCGTCTCGAATCCCTCTTTCTGTTTAACCAACTTAAACAAGTTTTTACTACTGTAAAATTTGACTTAGGTCCAGATTAGTAAATGAAGCTTGTTTCTTTCGCTGTTTGAGTTCCGTTGCTTTGTGTGATTTGATTCTTTTTGCAAATCGGAGTTCTTAAGTTGAACTGTCTGGTTAGGTCTATTATTTGAGTTTTACTCGTGTATTAGATGAGTGCTTATTGTATGCTTTTTGTTAGCGATAGAGTACCGGGAGTGCGTAGCGTGGTATTACGAGTCTCTAGGTTTCACGGATCATTAGCAAGGCAAGTAACACTTTGATCATACCTCTTTACTACCCAGTTTTATTGCATTAGATCAATGCTCAAACAATTGCATGGTTAGGATCTGATTAATATGTGGGTTTTGGGTAGTATATGAGGTAGTGCCTATTGTCCTGTTTATTATCAAACCTTTGGGAGTTACTTCTATGTTTGCTTATATTGCTATGCTATGCTAGTAGACATGGATTGGGTGAGTGTATCCATGACAGATGTGAGATTGTTAATTAATGGTTAACTTAAGGTGGCAACTTTAATACACATCTGGGTGGAGTGAGGCACCTGGGAAACCCAGTGTTGCCTGTATTTTTGGAAATCCCGGGGGTACAGTGTGATTCTCCTATGGACCGCCACCCAGGCTCAAAGGGATCATGAGATTATTCATGCTAGAAACTTCCGTGTGCAGCCGCAAGCTACTATGGGCTCTAGCATAGTTGAGTATGTTGTGTGACCTCTTTTAGTGGTAGACTAGCAGATGTAGGGGATGTAGGTTGGTACTATCTACCCAGAGTAAAGAGTTAATGCATCTGAAAGGTTGTGTCTCGGTCATCCATTTCTCAAACATTGTGTAGTGCGAGAAATCCAACGGAGGAGATCGAGTCTTGCGAGGAAAAGTGCGCAAACCTCTGCTGAGTGTATAAACTAATCATGGCTAGCCGTGTCCTCGGTTATGGACGTTTTGAGTATCTAGTTTCTTGGATTATCATGTGAATCTCATCTTGTTACTTTAATTTAAATTGTTGGGTTAATGATGATGCTTAATTGGGATTGAGTTGGAGGAACCTTCTCAATGTTTAACAACCACCATGATAGTTAAATAAAATTTATTCCTTTGTTGTAGGAAAAAATTGACTTTATGCAAAACTGTAACCATAGAGCTTTCCACCAGCCATATATGCATGTAGTGATAGCGTTATTCTGTTCATTACTCTCCATGTGTTACATTGCCAGCATATTCCATGTGCTGACCTGTTTTCGGGATGCAACGTTCATGTTGCAGACTTTTTAGACGACGAGTAAGGTGCCTTAGGTCGTGATCTTTGACTCAGTGATGCCGTTGGAGTTGATGGACTAGCTTTATCTTCCAAGCCTTCCGATGTTATCATTATTAGATGGCCTTAAGCCATATTTATTGTAATAGGTTCTCTTTTGAGACATTCGATGTAATAAGTGTGTGATTGCTACTCTGTTATAAATCCTTCAAGTACTGTGGGTGTCAGCATTACCGATCCAGGGATGACACTGATGCACAGAGATCAGACTGTTTGAGGTCTGGTTGCTACAAGATGGTATCGGAGCACACGCTGACTGTAGGACACGACCACTAAGCTAAAGCCCTTGATCACTACTCTCTTCTCATTTCTGACTCCTCTCCCTTTTCTACTCTTTAGGATGGCGGATGCAAGGAACAAGTTCACGCAACCGGATGAAGATACACCTTTTGGACGCCACTTGAAGGAAGTTACTAGATACCTGAACATCGGAGTACCAAGCTTCACCGGGACCTACATCACCACTTTACCATAAGAGGAGCGTTGGATGATTAAAGTTCAAGTTCCAGGAAGGACATTCATGCCCGTCACTGAGCCCATAGAGTTTTCCTTTGATGCACCAACCTGGAGTCTAGGAAAGAGCATGGCAGCCCACATCACCATGGGACGCATTGGAGAAGTTTACCACAAGGATCTCAAGGATACTATCTACCAGATTTGTGGGTGCCGAGATGAACAATGGGAGATGATCAGCACCAGGAAGGATAGGTGCAGCTTTCATCCAGGAGTTAAACCAGCACATTCCCCGCCAGGAGAACCAGATGTGCGCATGCATGATAGATCTGAAGAAGGCAATGACCAATATCACGGAGCTGGAAGAAGAACTCAAGTCTATACGCAATGGATATGAGCATGAAATGATGACACTCGTGGAGAAGAATGATGATCTGAAGAAGAAGCTAAAAGTATTTATGGGATTCCCCGCGCCGGGAGGAGAAGACGATGATTGCACTTGCCCGGAGAACTACATCATCATCAACGACACCGACTCGGACCCAGACGATATCGATGATGACTTTGTTGATGAAGCTTGAGCAGATATCATGGAGTCTTCGACCGATCAATTTTTCTAGTCGACCACCATAACAATAGTAGTATTCCCCCCATGTATATAGTATAGTCTGAACACTTTTTGTAACGATAGTTAGACCATTGTATGCCCTTGTTTGAATTGATTGAAGTGATATGATTGTGTTTGTCTCATGTGCATATGGGTAGTGTTTTTCTCTCTAGACCTCATTCTATTCTGTATTCTCATCTTTTCCAAACCCTCAGATGCCTCCAAGACGTGACAATGGATTTGCTTTCCCACCGGAGCTCACTCAGTTGATCCAGCAACAGAATGCATTGATGCAGATACTAGTCCAGAATCAGAATCAAGGGAACAAGAACAACAACCCACCACCACCACCACCTGTTGATCACTTAGCCTGTTTCTTGAGGCTTAATCCGCCGGTGTTCTCCAATAGCACCGAGCCGATAGTTGCAGATGATTGGCTCCGCAAGATGGGAAGGGAGTTGACCACTGCAGGATGCACAGATGCGGAGAAAGTGCGTTTTCCACACATCAGCTTGATGGACCCGCAGCATCATGGTGGGAGAATTTCATAGCCACTTACCCCATCGACACTATCACATGGGACCAATTTCAACATGTTTTCCGTAATGCCCATGTTTTAGCAGGAGCTATGGCCATGAAGAATCGTGAGTTTCGCAACTTGCGCCAAGGAGGATGTACTATTGGCCAGTATGTGGATGATTTTAGTAAGCTAGCACGTTATGCCCTAGATGACGTTGCTACGGATGCAGCTAAGCTGGAGAAGTTTCTGTAAGGATTGAATGATGAGCTAAGCATGCAGTTGATGGTGGCAACCTTCAACAACTACAAGGAGTTGGTAGATAGAGCTCTCATGATTGAAGGGAAGCAGCAGCAGATTGACAGCCGCAAGAGGAAGTATGGACAGGGGAAGTACAATTCTGGAGCTCAGCATAAGCCCCGTTTTACCCCGAACTCAGGAGGACCTTTTCAGCAAACCCACGGAGGTAATAATCACAATGGAGGGAGTTCGCACAACCATAGCGGCACCAAGAATGGTAATGGGAATGGAGGAAGCAACGGACAGAATCGTACCAACCCATCAACACCAGCCAAGAGGGATCTAAGCCACATTACTTGTTTCAAGTGCCAGAAGACTGGACATTTTGCCACTAAATGTCCTGAAGCTAACAATGGAAATGGCAATGGAAGCTCTGGGAAGAAGCCTAACCCTTTCAATAGGGGACAGGTGAACCACGTTAACGTGGAGGAGGTTGAAGCCCAGCCAGATGCAGTAATAGGTAAGTTTTTGGTTAAGTCATTTACTGCAATCGTTCTTTCTGATACTGGTGCATCGCATTCATACATATCAAGGGGATTTGTGGATAAGTATAAACTGCCAACCCAATCCCTTAGGTCACCCATGTTAGTAACCTCGCCAGGAGTAGAGTATATGGCTAGTCTATGGTGTGATCGGTTACCATTAAGGATTGGTAACTATGTGTTCCCCTCAGACCTAATAGTATTGGAGTCGCAAGGACTGGATGTGATATTAGGCATGGATTGGTTATCAAAGTATGGAGGGAACATTGAATGCGCTAGTAAGTCAATTTTGCTTACCACCCAGAAGGAAGAAGGATCAAGTATGTACCCCGGCATGTGCCGAGGAGGAATCAAGTGAATTCCTTATCAGGAGTTGTATAGGAGGAAATACCAGTGGTGAAGGATTTCCCTGACGTATTTCCAGAGGAGTTGCCAAGCATGCCACATGATAGAGACATTGAGAATTTCTCAAAGATTGCAAAACCCATGACAGAGTTGTTGAAGAAGGACACCAAATTCAAATGGACTGAGGAATGTGAGGCCAGTTTTCAGGAGTTGAAGAAACGTTTGGTTACATCACCGGTATTGATTCTGCCCGATCAGTGCAAGGATTATGAAGTATATTGCGACGCTTCTCGTCGAGGACTTGGAGCAGTGCTTATGCAGGAGGGAAGAGTTGTTTCATATGCCTCATGACAGCTTAAGCCCCATGAGTTGAATTATGCCACGAATGATTTGGAGTTAGCAGCCATAGTGCATGCGTTGAAAACATGGAGACATTTTCTCATCGGAAACCATTGTGAGGTGTACACGGATCACAAGAGTTTGAAGTACATCTTCACGCAGAAACAGTTGATGCAAAGGAGATGGTTGGAGCTCATTAAGGATTATGAGAGGAGACTGCATTATCACCCCGGAAGGGCTAATGTAGTAGCCGATGCGTTGAGCCGCAAGAGCCATGTCAACACTCTCATGACCGGAGAGTTACCCAAGGAGTTAGCCGAGGATCTTAGTGAGCTATGTTTGGAGATAGTTTCGAGAGGCTATGTAGCAGCATTGGAGATTCAGTCTACCTTGATGGATAAGATCAGAGAAGCTCAGAAGACGGACAAGGAGATTGCCGAGATAAAGGAGAAGATGAGCAAAGGAAAAGCTAAGGGATTTCATGAGGATGAACACGATACCTTATGGTTTGAGGACCGTGTTTATGTGCCTAATGACCCGGAGATCAGGAAGTTGATTCTGCAGGAGACCCATGATTCACCGTATTCGATTCATCCAGGGAATACCAAGATGTATCTGGATTTTAAGGACATGTTCTGGTGGATCGGAATGAAGAAGGATATTGTGGAGTATGTAGCAGTTTGTGATGTATGTCAGAGAGTGAAGGCAGAGCATCAGAAGCTAGGAGGATTGGTACAACCATTGTCGATACCTGAATGGAAGTGGGATAAGCTAGGCATGGATTTTATCACGGGATTGCCCAGGACACGTTGAAGCTATGACTCGATATGGGTTGTAGTCGACCGTTTGACGAAGGTAGCTCATTTGATCCGAGTGAAGACCACTTATACAAGTGCTAAGTTGGCAAAGATATACATGACCAGGATCGTATGTCTGCATGGAGTTCCGAGGACCATTGTATCAGATAGAGGAACCTAGTTTACCTCAAAGTTCTGGAATCAGTTGCATGATACTTTGGGTACCAGGCTAGAGTTCAGTACAACCTTTCATCCACAGACAGATGGACAGACCGAGAGAGTCAATCAGATTCTGGAGGACATGTTGAGAGCTTGTGCACTAGATTATGGGTCTAGTTGGGACGACAATTTGCCATATGTAGAGTTTTCTTACAGCAACAGCTATCAATCCAGTTTGAAGATGACCCCTTTCAAAGCCTTGTACGGAAGGAGGTGTAGGACACCGTTGTTGTGGGGTGAAGTTGGAGACCGCCAGTTGTTTGGACCAGATTTGATCAAGAGTCTGAAAAGAAGGTTAAGCTAATTCGCGATAGGCTCAAGGTAGCCTAGTCCAGGCAGAAGAGCTATGCGGATTCTAAACGCAAGGAGACAGTTTATGAAGTCGGAGACAGAGTTTATCATCGTGTGTCCCCACTTCGAGGAGTTAAGCGTTTCGAAGTTAAGGGAAAGTTAGCACCATGTTTTGTGGGACCATACAAAGTCTTGCAGCATATGGGAAAAGTTGCTTACAAGTTGGAATTGCCCGAAGGATTGTGAGGAGTTCATGATGTGTTCCGTTTCCAAGTTGAAGAAGTGCCATACAGGGATGGCCGATATCCCTCTGAGAGATACAATGCCACTGGAAGCGATTCAGTTGGATAGCGATTTGACCTATGAGGAGAAGCCAGTGAAGATTCTCGAGTTTGCCAGCCGAGTCACACACAGCAAGGTTATCAAGTTTTGAAAAGTTCAGTGGAGCCACCATACCAAGGATGAAGCCACCTGGGAGCGAGAGGAAGATCTACTAAAGGACCACCCTCACCTATTCTCTAGCCAACCCGAATCTCGAGGGCGAGATTCATCTTAAGGGGGGTAGGTTTTTAACATCCCAAATTTTCAATTTGGAATGTATACATTAGATCATCATTGCATATCATATTTTAATGAATTTTTGGCTTGATCCTAGAAATCCTACGCAACTCAAGGATCCACAGAGAGAGTTGGGGATTTCGTTATTGTCATATTTGAGTTTTCTCAAATTTTGAAAATAGTATCATTTGATTTTAATTATTTAATCTTCGTATATTTCTATTATAAAAACAAGAGAGAGGGAATAAAATGACTTTCCCAAAATAAAGAAATATTTGATTTTTAATTATAAAATCAAATAAGATTTTATTTCGGAGTTTATCGGTATTTTATTTGAATTGGGAAAAATACGCGTTTTTCAAAATTGCATTTTAGGACCAAATAAATGTTCATCCTTTCCGGCTTATTTTTAGAGGACAGGGAAAATGTATTTCGTGATTTTTGGAGTCCGTTTAGTATTTCTTTTCTTTCTTTTTCTGCATGTCGTAATTATTTAAAAAAAGTCAAACCGACTCCGGGCCGTACCCGAGCGGGACTCCGCCCGGGGGACTTTATAAGCCTCCGCCCCGGCGCCTGAAGCCCACACCGCCAGCCCAGCCCACCACCGCCAAAACCCTAGCCGCCGCTCAGCCGCCGCCGCCGCCGCTGCCCGCCGTCGCCCTGCCGCCGCGCGCGACCACCGACCCCGCCGCCCGCCGCCGATGATGCCGCCGCCCCGCGCCGCCGCCGCCGGAGTCGCCAGAGCCCGCCGCTGCCTCGCTGGAGTTCTTGCCGGACCCGAGGTAGCCGCCACCTTTTTTTTATAAAAACCGTTTGTTTTTTTAAACCCTAGATCCATTTTTTAGATCGGTTCATCGGTTTTCTCGGTTTTGTCATTTTCTCCGTACGTTCGTTTTAACAAACAGTTTTTGTCATTTAGTCGCAGGCAGCGAACGTTCGTTCGTTAGCCTGTTCGTCTGTTTTTTCTCGGATTTTTCGCGATTATTTTCGATCGCGATTTCTGATTCGATTTTCGTTTTAGTAGAACTTTTCGCTCGTTTATCGGAATCGGGCGATTCAAGGGCCTAGAGTTTTGTCTCGAAACCCTCTTCCCGTTAAACCAACTTAAACAAGTTTTTGCTACTGTAAAATTTGATTTAGGTCCAGATTAGTAAATGAAGCTTGTTTCTTTCGCCGTTTGAGTTTCGTTGCTTCGTTTGATTTGATTCTTTTTGCAAACAGGAGTTCTTAAGTTGAACTTTCTGGTTGGATCTCTTATTTGAGTTTTACGCGTGCATTAGATGAGTGCTTATTGTATGCTTGTTTGTTTGCGATAGAGTACCTGGAGTGCACAGTGTGCTACTACGAGTCTCTAGGTTTCACGGATCATGAGCAAGGCAAGTAACACTTTGATCATACCTCTTTACTACCCAGTTTTATTGCAGTAGATCAATCCTCAAACAATTGCATGCTTAGGATCTGATTAATATGTGGGTTTTGGGAAGTAGATGAGGTAGTGCATATTGTCCTGTTTATTATCAAACCTTTGGGAGTTACTTCTATGTTTGCTTATATTGCTATGCTATGCTAGTGGACGTGGAATGGGTGAGTGTATCCATGACAGATGTGAGATTGTTAATTAATGGTTAACTTAAGGTGGCAACTTTAATACACATCTGGGTGGATTGAGGCACCTAGGGAACCCAGTGTTGCCTGTATTTTTGGAAATCCCGGGGTACCGTGTGATTCTCCTATGGACCGCCACCCAGGCTCAAAGGGATCATGAGATTATTCATGCTAGAAACTTCCGTGTGCAGCCACAAGCTACTATGGGCTCTAGCATAGTTGAGCATGTTGTGTGACCTCTTTCAGTGGTAGACTAGCAGATGTAGGTGATGTCTACCCAAAGTAAAGATTTAATGCATCTAAAAGGCTGTGTCTCGGTCATCCGTTTCTCAAACATGATGCAGTGCGAGAAATCCAACGGAGGAGATCGAGTCTTGCAGGGAAAAGTGCGCAAACCTTTGCAGAGTGTACAAACTACATGGTTAGTCGTGTCCCCGGTTATGGACGTTTTGAGTATCTAGTTTCTTGGATTATCATGTGAATCTCATCTTGTTACTTTAATTTAAATTGTTGGGTTAATGATGATGCTTAATTGGGATTGAGTTGGAGGAACCTTCTCAATGTTTAACAACCACCATGATAGTTAAATAAAATTTATTCCTTTGTCGTAGGGGAAAATTGGCTTTATGAAAAATTGTAACCATAGAGCTTTCCACCAGCCATATATCCATGTAGTGATAGCCTTATTCTATTCATTACTCTCTATGTGTTACATTGCCAACGTATTTCATGTGCTGACCCGTTTTCAGGCTGCAACGTTCATATTGCAGACTTTTCAGACGACGAGTAAGGTGCCTTAGGTTGTGATCTTTCACTCAGTGATGCCGTTGGAGTCAATGGACACGCTTTATCTTCCAAGCCTTCCGCTGTTATCGTTATTAGATGGCCTTTAAGCCATATTTATTGTAATAGGTTCTCTTTTGAGACATTCGATGTAATAAGTGTGTGATTGCTACTCTGTTATAAATCCTTCAAGTACTGTGCGTGTCAGCATTACCGATCCAGGGAGGACACTGATGCACAGAGATTAGACTGTTTGAGGTCTGGTCGCTACAGGAAAGAGAGGGCAAATAAAACGGCAAGGGTGAAGTGGGGGAGAGGAAAACGAGAGGCAAATGGCAAATAATGTAATGCGAGGGATAAGAGTTTGTGATGGGTACTTGGTATGTCTTGACTTGTGCGTAGACTCCCTAGCAACGGCACCAGAAATCCTTCTTGCTACCTCTTGAGCATGCGTTTGGTTTCCCTTGAAGAGGAAAGCGTGATGCAACAAAGTAGCGTAAGTATTTCCCTCAGTTTTTGAGAACCAAGGTATCAATCCAGTAGGAGGCCACACGCAAGTCCCTCGTACCTACACAAACAAATAAGAACCTTGCAACCAACGCGATAAAGGGGTTGTCAATCCCTTCAAGGCCACTTGCAAAAGTTAGATATGATAGAGATGATAAGATAATATTTTTGGTATTTTTATGATAAGGAATAAAAGTAAAGATTGCAAAATAAATGGTGCCATAAATAGCTAGTTGTCGGGAGATTAATATGAAGGAAAATAGACCCGGGGGCCATAGGTTTCACTAGTGGCTTCTCTCAAGATAGCATAAGTATTACAGTGGGTGAACAAATTATTATCGAGCAATTGATAGAACTAAGCATATTTATGAGAATATCTAGGCATGATCATGTATATAGGCATAATGTCCGTGACAAGTAGACCGACTCCTGCCTGCATCTACTACTATTACTCCACACATCGATCGCTATCCAGCATGCATCTAGAGTATTAAGTTCATAAGAACAGAGTAACACATTAGGTAAGATGACATGATGTAGAGGGATAAACTCAAGCAATATGATATAAACCCCATCTTTTTATCCTCGATGGCAACAATACAATAGGTGTAGTTTCCCCTTCTATCAGTAGGATCGAGCAACTCAACATTGAACCCAAAGCTAAGCACTTCCCCATTGCAAGAAAGATCAATCTAGTAGGCCAAACCAAACTGATAATTCGAAGAGACTTGCAAAGATAACTAATCATACATAAAAGAATTCAGAGGAGATTCAAATATTTTTCATAGATAATCTTGATCATAAACCCACAATTCATCGGATCTCGACAAACACACCGCAAAAAGAGTTACATCGAATAGATCTCCATGAAGATCGAGGAGAACTTTGTATTGAGATCCAAAGAGAGAGAAGAAGCGATCTAGCTAATAACTATGGACCCAAAGGTCTGAGGTAAACTACTCACACATCATCGGAGAGGCTATGGTGTTGATGTAGAAGCCCTCCATGATCGATGCCCCCTCTGGCGGAGCGCCGGAAAAGGCCCCAAGATGGGATCTCATGGGTATAGAAGGTTACGGCGGTGGAAATAGGGTTTCCTGGTGCTTCTCGTTGGTTTCAGGGTATAAGAGTATATATAGGTGAAGGAAATCGGTTAGGAGAGCCACGAGGGGCCCACGAGGGTGGGGGGCGCACCCAGGGGGGCAGGCGCGCCTCCCTGCCTCGTGGCCTCCTGGGTTGTTTCTTGACGTCCACTCCAAGTCCCGTGGATCACGTTTGTTCAAAAATCACGCTCCCGAAGGTTTCATTCCGTTTGGACTCCGTTTGATATTCCTTTTCTGCGGAACACTGAAATAGGCAAAAAAACAGCAATTTGCACTAGGCCTTGGGTTAATAGGTTAGTCCCAAAAATAATATAAAAGTGTATAATAAAGCCCATTAAACATCCAAAACAGAATATATAATAGCATGGAACAATCAAAAATTATATATACGTTGGAGACATATCAACGCTGTGCACGGTGCTCGAGCTTCTGACGGGCGATCCATCGCCAGCCGCGCTTCCGACGGAGGGCTGCCTCATGTACCAATGCTCGAACAAGGAGGACTTTGTGAGGCACATGCCCCTTTTTGATGAGTGGGGGCTGCGCCCGGTAGGCTTTGAAGGGCCTCACGAGAATCCCATCTTCATGGCTCCCTTGCTCGTCGCCCCTGTGGCGTATGCCCCGGATGTGGATGCAGGAGGGGGAACGCCACCGAGTGACACTGGGCGACTGCTAGGGAGCGGGTGTCGCCAGGTGCTCCCGAGACAGCCGCTCCTCAGGTTCTAGCGAGCGCTCCTGAAGGGACCGCTAGGGAGCTGGCGTGGCCCGATGCTCGTGAGGTGATTGCCACCGAAGCTCGGGCTAGTGGCCCCGAGGTGGTGGCTGGTGGGCAGGTGCAGCCTGATGCTCCTAAGGCTGCTGCCCAAGAAGCCCCGCCGAGTGCCCTAGCTGCTAAAGATCATGCCCCGAAGCTCGGCTTGCTTCACCTGAATCTTGAAGCACTCCGAAAGAGGAAAGGGCCTCCGAGCTGCGGTGCTGACGCCTACCGATGCTGAAACAGAGGAAGTTGTCACACCCAATATGCGATCCTATCCAAGAGGAACTCGAAGGTCCCACCAAGGATATATAGATCCGCATATTGAAACGCTTTTGCAAGGTGGATGTCATTACGTCATACCATTACATAATAGTTGGGGATACATACAAAGGCATACAATGCCACATGAATACATCAATCATCATACATGAGAACAACATTTGACTACGAACGAAACACAAACAGAAACTCAAATGACATCCACCCTGCTAGCCCAGGCTGCCGACCTGGAACCTATCCCCTGATCAAAGTAGAAGCAGAAGAAGAACTCCAAACAAGCAAAAATCACTCTCACGTCATGATCATCGCATTACCTGTACCTGCAACAGTTGTTGTAGTAATCTGTGAGCCACAAGGACTCAGCAATCCCATTACCATGGGTATCAATACTAGCAAAGCTTAATGGGTATGGAATGGATAAGTGGTGAGGTTGTAGCAAGCAGCTAAGAATTGTATGGTGGCAAACTTACGAATACAAGAGTAAGATGAGAAACTACGCAAATGGTCGCAAACTAGCAATGATCAATAAGTGATCCTGAACTACTTATATTCAAACATAAGCCAACCATGTTCTCTTCTTGAACTCACTCAAAAAGAGACATTCACAGTTACGCACGCGGTTGGTGTATTTTATTTTGGATCTGGTGTCAAGTTCTCTACAACCGGACATTAACAAATTCCCATCTGCCGCATAACTGCGGGCACGGCTCTCGAAAGTTTAAACCCTGCAGGGGTGTCCCAACTTAGCCCATCACAAGCTCTCACGATCAACGAAGGAAAATACTCATCCTGGAACAACCCGATCAGACTCGGAATCCCGGTTTACAAGACATTTCGACAATGGTAAAACAAGTCCAGTAAGACCTCCCGGCATGCTGACACCCTGATAGTAGCCGCACGTATCTCGTCTCAGGCCACGACCGGATGAGCAGTCCGTACAACTAAAACTAGTCCTCGAGCTTCCCCGTGGCGGCGCTGCAAGGGGATCTAGTTTGGGACCAACACCATGAGCATTGCCCCCCCTGTATTATGTTGATTAACGAACATCGGGGACGCGACCCCCTATGCATCAAGTTTATTACCATGTTTAGTTATTAAGTTGAGCAAATGGTAAAACCAATGTTGGGCCTTGTCGGAGGAGTTTTATTGAAAGCGAACTGTCAAGGGGGGCCCATAAACCCCAACTGTGTTAGGAACGCAAAATCAAGGAACATAACACCAGTATGACGGAAACTAGGGAGGCCAGAGTGGAACAAAACACCAGGCAAAAGGTTGAACCTTCCACCCTTTACGAACTATATAGACGCATTAATTAAATAAGAGATACTGTGATATACCAAGATATCCATGTCCCAACATGGAACAACCTTTAACTAGCAACGCTATAAGAGTGGCTGAGCAAAGCGGTAACATGGCCAAACAACGGTTTGCTAGGATGGTGGAAAAGGTTAGAGGCTATTTCATGGCATATTGGGAGGCTTGATAAACAAGTGGTAGGTAGCGCGACATAGCGATAGCATCGAGACAACTAGCATAGCAAAGATAGTAGTGAGATCCAAGGTGACAGTCATCTTGCCTGAAATCCCGCTAGTAAGAAGATCGGGTCCATGAAGAAGATGAATGGGCGTAGTCGAACGAATCCTCACGATCGCAACAAAACAGGAACTATCGAGAAGGAGCACAATCGAAAAGAAGCAAATAACATGGTAAACACGCAACAGATAAACATGACATGATGCTCAACCAAGTATGATGCATGACAAGGCTACATGATGCTACTCATGGCAAGAGATGATGCACACAAGAACAACACATCAAAGCAAGTTTAAATGAGGCCGGAAACAACATATAACAATTCCGGAAAGTCCCCATATGCAAATTTCAAAATTGGTCCAGATCTAAATAACACATTATGTTGAAGTTGTTAAACAGCAAGTTAAAGAATACCATGATGATCTACACGTTTTGTAATCAAGTTACATATAAAGTTCATTTAATTTGGAGCTACGACCTAGAAGATATGAGCAAAACAAGTTAAACATGGCATTGATGCAGAAGCAAGCAAAACACAATCACAAACAATCCAAAACATGTATGCAACATGGCATGATGAAACTACATGCAAACCAAGCAAGTTTCATATAGAGCATGATCCAAATGGAGCCATGGTTCAACACATACACTTAATACGAGTTTCAAACACAAACTGCCCAAAACAGCAACTAAGCACTTTGCAGTGAAGAAAACAACATGCTACAGGAAACATATGGACACAACCTTGATATGCACTCAAAGTACAGATTACATGCTTCAATTAACATTAAGGTTCAGGTTCATAGGCATCAATATCAAACCAATATGATCAATGCAAGAAGCAACTTTATAACACAGATTATGACAGTGAAAAACTGGGCATACATGTGAGCAGAAATAACATGTTGACATGTTCGCGGCATGAAACAATGCTGCTACAGTGCAAAATCATAGCAACCAAAAGTATGGCATTAAAGTACAGGTTATACATGGCAAAACATGATTACTAAGCATCTCCATATAACCTCTAGATCAATGGCATTCATCAAGACAAGTAAGCAAGTCATAACAGATTCTCAGACTTAATGAAAAACAGAGGAAGGCTAAAAACAGATTCATGGTGCATGCTTTGACACAACAAAAACATATGCTGCAGGAACATCTCATGGCATGGCAAGCATGTACATGTCAAGCACTACCAAACATGATCACTGAGCTACTGCTATAAGCCACTAGAACATGCTCAAAACATCGTGGCAAGATGGCAAACGATAACAGATTCACAGACTTTGTGAAAACTGAACATGGCAAGAACAACGACAAGTAGACATGTTTACAAGCTTGTTAAACTCAACACATAGCATTTCATGGCATGGGAATATAACCAATAGTAACAAGACATGTTTGTGCAGCTATTCATGTTAAGAACACGGTCATAGGATGCCTAGTACACTAGCCATTCACATGGCAAAAAGAACTTACTGATAACAGACTAATAACAACATTATTTAGTAATTTTAGAGCATGATAATGACAAGCTACAACAGGTCATAATTGCAAAAAGGGAACAAATGGATATAGCATAACAAGATCTTGAAAACATCCTTACTGAGCATCTTCAGATTATGCATGGATTCACTTGTAGCATCAAGTTAACATGGCAACATGGAACATATAAAACCTGCTAAGACTACCCGCCGTTCTACCGCATCCGCGCACGGTAAGCCTCAGGGACCGAACAATATTTTTACTGGTTCTCTCTTTTGGCTGCTGGCATCCGGTGAACTATCCATTTATTTTCACGTTAAGAGTTGCTTCAGGAGTGGCTAATGAGTGGGGCTGGCTATGTGTGGGGTCAAAGAAACAAAGTGGTTTTCCTCCAGTTCTGTGTACGATAAGTATACAACCCTAGGCGACCAGCAATAAAAGGGTCCTGTCCTCATTCGCTTCCTCCTCTCCTTCCGACGCCACCGATTCTCTTTCCTCTCGCCTCCTCCTCTCCGCCCTCTCGCTCGACGCCGCCATGGCCTCCCCCGCCGCTCATCTCCACCTTCTCCGACGTTCTCTCTTGCTAGCCATCGCATCTCCTCGGCCCATGGATTTCGGTGCAATGCATCTAGGCCACCACGTCTCCTCTTTTTCTCCCAGATTTCGATCTGGAGTGGGAGAGATAGAGTCAGCCATAAGCGCCGGTGCCGGCACGGGATGATAGAGATGCCACCTCTCCTCTTCTCGCCCCATATTTGGGTGGTCGAGCCGACGAGGATGAGGGGCGGAGTAGTCGTAGCAGGCGCAGTGCTGGCGAACGCGAGCAGCAGGCACAACAGGCGGTAGTGCTGGCGAATCGATTGTTCAGGTGCGTCAGCCATGAAAGTTGCAGAAACAAATCATGTAAGTTCCTCTAATTTTCTTCCATAAATTTTCTCCCTTGGGTATATATAAAGACTGCACAAAAGTTAATTTCTTTACTTCTCGACCGCGTCTAATTTTGGGAAAAAGAGACGGATTTGAGAGAAATAGGCAACATGAAGATCTTTTGTTTCTTTGCATTTTTGACCGCATCTAGTTTTGAAGAAAAGAGAGGAATTTGAGAGAGATAGACAATCTGAAGGGATGTTGTGGCTACAATCATCCTTCTTGTAGTCACAAAGGGTACTTTTTGTGGCATGATTTCTTTGCAGGTTGATAAAATCGCACACAACGACTAGGTTCAGGTTGCTCTGTTTATGAAGATTTGTGCTGCTCTATTGCTCTGAGGTTATTCAGTTTTACTTTCCAAGTTGATAAAAGAACACACACTCATCAAGTTCAGTTTGCTCTGACTGTGGCAATCATGGCTATCCCAGGAGCAGGTTCAGCTTCTGTACATCCATTTTTTGGGCTACTTTGCATCTTTCAGATCTGCAATTACATATGATGCTATTTCCCTTCTGCCATATGATGGACTGCTACTTCTTCTCAGATGTGTTGGTTTTTGTGGGTCCATTGGTTGCTTCATTTTCAGTTATATGATAGCTCGGGGCATGCTCACCAGTTGTTCTGTTAAAATGACAAAACCGACTGAAATTTATCTCTTATATGTGTTACTAAATACTAGAGGTGATTATTTTCTTTCTAGGGATTACAATTTTATAAGCGTTATGATTTTGAGACTTTGAGGTCCCAACTAATTAGTCTTTGAGAACTCAACGCTTCTATATAGATATAAGTAGTATTTCTGACAATGAGCATCTCCGAAGCTGCAGCCAATGCTAAAAGTAGTGCTTATAGCTGTAGTAGGCGATAAATCGTTAGAACTAATGTGTGACACTTATTTTGCAACATCAATATCCAAGTTTTTCAACATTTTACAATCTTACTAATGTGTGTCACCAAGTTTCTCTGTTTTAGATGGTTCTGTCTTTTTACTTCTGAAAATGGGTGTGTGTTCTGTTTAGCTGACTATAATTCTCAGGCTAGCATCTGGTTTAGAATTCTGCAATATTGTGTCTCATTGCACTTTGAAGATACACCACACTATCAGTGGTGATTTAAATCCGCTTATTTCTTAGCTACAATATTCCATAGAATAACTTGGACATGTTTGTTGTATATTTTGCTCTTTGCCTATCATCGAACATATAAACCCTGCCGGGCTACCCGCCCAGCCAGGGCACTTCCCGTGCGCAGCTTCGTCCACCGTTCGATTCGTCTGACTCTGCAGCGCTGGCTCCTTTTCTATCGTTCATCAGTTTTCATAGCTTCCACTTCCTATTTTGATTCTACCACAGATGACGCATGGGCCTAACTCTAACCTTTGCTTTTTCTTGATTATGTGGTGTGATTGGATGAGGTACGACATGCATGCACTAGCCGACCCGCACGCCTCGCCCATTGGATGGAGAGGGAGGGACACGAACCCTAGAACCGCAACCACTACTCTCCCCTTCCTATTACTCACATCAATTAGTACAGACTTTTTGATTACACAAGTAATATTAATCTGGTTACCATCAAGAGGACCAACATCAATTAGTGCAGGCTTTTCGATTATGTAAGTAGTATTAGTGTAATTATTTCGTCTCCTATGACATATGCATGTGCCACTTTGATCTTGGTCTTTAGTTTGTTTTATTTCCCAGGAGTGACCTGAGATTACTGTGATGATATGTAAGACTAGAGGTAGAGTGAGTCAAATATGTACTAGATGCACTAATTTAGCTCATTCCCTTGCTTCATGCACTTCAGGTTTGGATATGTCCTTATTTTCATGAAACATTAGGAGGAAAGTCAAGTCCCGTCATCGACCAAATTCGGGCCCCTGCACCTCCAGGTTCCTATCCCTCACCTGCCCCTTCCTCCCTCTCCTTTACAGTACGTATAACCATGTCTGTTTAGCTGATGTGATCCATTCTTGCAGGACTATGACATTGGCACCTTCGACATGTAACAGTAAGAGAACTAGCATCGATTAGTACATGTTTTGAAATTTATTCAGGTACTTTTAAGGTAAACATTCATCTTCTAGCCATGTTTGTGAAGTAACATTGTTAGAGAAATTCCCTGTAGCTTATATTTTGGGATGAATTAAGGTATAATTAGTTATCTTCAGCATTGAGAATGGTTCATGTTGCTCATTAATACATGCAGATTAGTGAACAATCCAATAAAATGAACCTGTTATTTTAGTGTCCAATATGTCTTTTTTTGTTGTTTATTCATATTATCATCTATTTGCCGATCTGAAGCATGATGGGTTTGTTCTTTGTACTCTTTGCTTGGCTTCTTGGCTGCTTCTTGCTGTCAAGGTTAGTGTTCTATGTCATTCGTTTTTAGCTTCTTTTCCTTTTGTTTCTGTGCATTACTTCTGGTGACTAACCGGGTATTGCGAGCATGCTCTACTTTTTTTGGTTTTAGTTTCTTATGTTCCTTATTTCATTTATACTGTTTCCTATGCTCAGGATGTACCCTGCTATGTCATTTGTGATCCCTATTTTGGAGACCATAGTGGCACAGTTTGCTTTGCCCACTCTTTTATACGTGTGTGAGATTATTGATGGTGGGATCAAGTTTGCTGGGGTGAAGCTTGAGCTTCCTACAAATGGTGCCTCCCTGCCGCCAGATATGAGATTCTTCTGGGCAGCTGGCGTCCACTTACGATCCAAGGATCTGCTCTGCTTGCGCTTCAGGCGGGTGGATCAGGAGCTCTGTTGATAGTTTTTGTTGCCTTTTTAGAGGTATGAGGAATCTAAATCCCAAAACTACTGCGAATCAAATCCTCCTCCATGCCAAGTCCATCTGCATGCCATGCGCCTAGGTTGACTATTACTGTTGCACGCGTGTTGTTGGTTCCAATTCGATATCGCCATCTACACCCTATCTGTGGCATCATAAGACAATGGTTGGAAACCATCTGATTTATCATAAAAAAGTAATAAACCTAGGTTTATTTTAGAATCAAATTACTTAGCTTCTTTTGAGCCATGGAACCTGCAGTTTTACACTGTCAGATTGCGACATGGAAAAGCATGATGTACTTTGCAACACCCTTGTGCATTAGTGCCTCTTTGATCAGCTCTGTTATGACATTGGATAAGCCTTTAGTACAGTGAGGTTTGGCAGAAAATGGTTCTACCATTCTTGAACAGCACATGTACTAAAACTGAATAATTAAATGCAACCAACATAGCTTTTCCTGCTATCTATGATTACTCAACAAGTTCTTTTTGTTTTAGTCTGCCATGGTAGCTAACACCAGTATTATAAATTGTTCATATCTATCTTGTTTGACCATACTACATATGCATATTACTGATCAATGGCAATAATGATCCTTATATGGCCTTTTTAATGAGCGATAATCTAAGACTTAAAAAATCATCTTACAATTTCCTAATGGATCCATTACACATTCCACCAAGGGTTATTTTGTATGCTATGCTAAAATTTGGGAAGATCTACTCTATTTTAAAAATTTGTAGGCATAACATCAAACAAGTTGTGTGCATTACAAAATTAGCAAAGCAAGGAAAACTTGGGACCTATTTAGTTGAGCGTACCACACATAGTTTAATTCCTGTGAAAAGTACATGCTTCTGAGCCTAATCACCGAGACCGAATAAAATATTTGCATAGCAAAACGAAAGAGAAAGAGAAAGCAAGGTGTAGGCAATTAGCATGAAGAGGATAACTGCAACTCACCTATGCTTTTCTTGATCTATTAGTATGTTGATCTTCAAATCTTAGGTGGAGCTGTAGAAAAATCACTTGATTCTGTTCTTTAAGTTGGAGCTTATGAATAATAAGGGCTTTAGCAAATGCCAAGTCCGTTTAAACTCGCCTATTTTCCACCAGGTGTATTTGCTTGATCAATTGACTGTTGTATTTGCTAAAAATAGGTGCGGTTGTTTCTGTCATAATTTACATTTAAAATCAGTTATTTTCCTGTACCTATCATTGATTGATTAAAATCTGGAAAACCTGAGTTTTCCTTTTTCTATTGCCATTGTTATATTCTTATTCGGTGGCTACTATCCTCTATACGTGTTGATCCCCTGTTTTCATAACCTGTCCTCTATATATTTGCTTCCCATAACCTGATCTCATAAAAACTACAACATCAAGGTGAGAAAATGAATGTATGTTGATCCCCTGTTTTCATAACCTGATATTTACATTTAAAAAAATGAGTGATTATACCTTATGTTTAAAGAAAAGAATAATTGTACCTTATATTTGCTTCAATAACCTGATCTCATAAATGTTGTAACATCAAGAATGAGAAAATGAAATTTGTTTTCTACTAACAATGTGCATACTTATCCACACATGTTAATCCCCTGTTTTCTTGGTGCCTAACAAGTCAAGCCCCTGCATCCTCAAAGAAATAGCTAAGCCATCACATATCGTTCAGTTACAATGAACACTATGTATCTCGCTCGAATTTGATAGACACATATACAATCATAAACTATACTAACTCACTGTATCTTCTTCACTGTCGTCAGTCAGCCGCAATGGAAAAAGTCAGGATCCCAGGAAAGGACCTTCTGGACGCTATGATGCAGCAGCTTGGCCTTCCAAACGTAGTGTACTCAACAGAGAAGGCAAGGACGGTTGGTCTTGATGCAACCATTCACTATGCATGAAAGCACCAACTGGACAACTGACTTCCAAGGAAATCAATATGCATCTTCGTGTAAGGTAAACTCAAAGAAGCTGAAGATCGACCGGCAACTAAAGCTCTCAAGTAGTCTAAGTGAAGTGAACTTTACCACATAATAGGTACAAACTTCACAGCAAGATCAACACCCTGAGCCAACAATCTGAAACATATTTTTTCACAATAAGACATGTTGCTGATCGTCTTAATGATATAAATCTACAATCAGAAGCCGTTATACAAAAAACAAACAAGTATTATTGGAGCCTGGACGATGATATCAAAGGAATTTCTCCTCTGAGCAATGCAGGCCATGGAGAACAATAGCTATTAAGACTTGGCTCAAAGAAATTGTTCTAAACATCCAGCGATACATCTGTTTAACATAGCTCTGCCTATCTACATGTCTTGCTCAAAACATTGTAAATGATGGTTCGTAAGCCTTTCAGAAAACATGTATCATCAGCAACCATCTATCTATCATCAATCTATACTTATTTCCATATGTTTCCTTCTGTGTCTACATATTTTGATGCACACTTTTCCAATAGTCGGCTTGCTCCTTTTGTGCCATGGGCGCAATGGGTCATCTAGTAATATAGCAGGTTCAGACATAGCAGAAAACTTTAAGTGACTGAAATCAGAAACAACAAGTTTCCCACTTTGCAAGCTTGTTCTAGTCACCACAGGGCATATCAAAATACATGGATTGCACCACTGAAAATATGGCATGATTGTGCTTCTAAAACATGTTGACATGATTCTCAAAAGAAAATCACACAAAATGCTATGACAAAGACAAGTAGGCAAGTTATATCAATTTCCAGCAGGTTATATCATTTAGCTCTTGCAACGATGATTAAGGCATCAATATAAGCATTAAAATGAATGCAAATACAACCATCAAGTAGAGCATCAAGAGATGAACAATTTGACATACAATACACTCCATTCAGATCAAGCACACATGAGATGTTTTTTCTGGGTACTTGGAAGAATTTCACCTCACGAAAAACGGGATGGAGTGGATCGGGGACAAGCCGATACAGGCATGCCGTTTGGTTCGGGGGCTCGGGGTGGACCAGAACTACATCATGCAGATCTGGCGTTGAGGTCAATGCCAGCGGTGAGGAACTCCGGCGAGCGTGGGAATGGCAGATCCGACCGTGGGGCGCCGAGTCCAGCCGCGGTGGAGGTCGGGGAGGCGTCTAGTGGTGGCGGCGAGCTCGGGCTCGAGCACGGGACAGCGGGGGACGGGGCAAGGGCGCTGGAGGGGCCATGGCAGGACGGCGTGCGCGGGATGCAGCGACGATGGGGCGGAGCGATGTTGTGGGCGGCGGCGATGGCGCTCGTCGGTGGGGCGGCGCGGGTCGAGGGAAGGCGGCGGGGACGAAGGGGCTCGGGTGTGCGGTGGCGCGCCGCGGCGAGTGGTCGAGCAGGAGAGCGGCGGAGGCGAGCGGGGGGCGCGGGCGCGGGGCGGGCGCCTTGGGCCCAGATCCAGGCCGGGGCGAGCCAGCTACGGGCTCCTGTGGGCCGCGACAGCGTGGAGGCGTGGCTGGGGCACATGGCAGCTGCTGAGTGGCTGCGGGGCGCGAGGAGGGCAATGTGGCGGCTCCCGGTTGGCCGGGGAGACGCCCCAGGCGGCGCCAAGTGGCAGGGCTGCGGTGGCTGGCACGGAAAATTAGGGCGACGACGCTGATATCAAGGTGGAGGTGGCTGGGAGGTAGGGGAAGAGGTAGGGGATGCCAAAAATGGCATGGGGGTGTTTATATAGGGTAGTTGCTAGGGTTAGGGGGTTTGAGAGGTTTTCTGGACCCTCTGGTCGCAATCGAACGGTTCCGGTTGGAGGGGGGTTTAGTGGGCTGCAGGTGGGCTGATTGTGGCTGTTGTGGAGAGGCCTTGGACTTTGGAAGAGAAGAGAGAGAGAGAGGCCCGGCGAGGTTTTGGATTCCGAAACGTCCGACAAATAAACTAGCAACTGTGCTGCTACGGATGATGGTTCGGCTATCAAACGGACTCCGAATGCGACGAAATTTGGCAGGTGATATACCTACGCTATAACAAGACCGCACGCCAACTTTCACCCCATTCCGAGAACATTTTTCTGCCACCTATAAAATAATATTTCGGAGGTGCCGCGGGCGCATGCGAGAGTGGCTGGGCTCAGAATAGACAACAGAGAGAACTGGGAGATCCAGACGGATGCAAGTTTTGAAAAACATGCAGATGAAATGCACATGATGACATGGCAAAGTGCAACACGCAAGTGGATGACATGGAAACAATGGCGAATAACTGGAAGACACCTGGCGCATCGGTCTCAGGGCATTGCAGAAGTACATAGCCATAGATGAGAAAGTACCTTATCTTAGTGATTTCCCGCGTGTCGCGTCCTTTCCTGACCATGGCTCCTTAGGATCCCTTTGGCTGCGGCGACAGAACCTCTGGGGGAGCGTCCTCCGGAAGTCCTTGGCCCGCTCCTGATTCCGAGCCCCCCGCACCCAACTCCCGCGCGAGGCATGGGGCCAGTCCAAGCGGCGGATGTGCTGCTAAGGGGCCGTGGTCTTGATCTTCTGACACCCTTCCTTCGCGGTCTGGCCTGGGGCGCAGGAGGCATGTCAAGGGCTCCTCCATTGGTCATCACTGGTGGCTGGGCATCCCCAGCATCGGCTTTATCTTCGAGTAGCGGGACCATGCCGCCCAGCGCCTTCGTCGAGGCCCAGAGAGTGGTCGAGAAGGCTCCGGTCTCCAGCCCCCCACCAGAGGCAGGCGAGCCTCCCCGCGCCTCTTCGGCAGCCCCCTGCATCGAGGGTGGGCTTGGCCATTGATATGTCTCCGTCGTATCTATAATTTTTGGTTGTTTCATGCCAATATTATACAACTTTCACATATTTTTGGCAACTTTTTATATGATTTATTGGACTAACTATTGATCCAGTGCCCAGTGCCAGTTCCTGTTTTTTGCATGTTTTTTGTATCGCAGAAAATCCATATCAAATGAAGTCCAAATGCAATAAAAATTTACGGAGAATTATTTTGGAATATATGTGATTTTTGGGAGTTGGAATCACCGCAAACGGAGGCCCACACAACCCACAAGACACCAAGGCGCGCCCCAGGCCCCTGGCGCGCGGTGGTGGGTTGTGCCCTCCTCGAACGTTGGTTGGAGCACTACAAGAAATATGTCAACTGGTGACCTTCCGTCAGTGACCCTGGAAGAATTAGTCACAAATTTATGACCATTTTAGACCAATAGGTCAAAAGCTGTTGGGGCGCTCCAAACGCTAACCTATAACGACCATTTTGGTCAGAAAGGTCATAATGCCATTAGAGGAAATGGTCGTAAAACGGGAAGCACTGTCCACTGCCTCACGCCTAGCTGATAACGACCAATATAACATGGTCACTACACTTGAGTTTGAATGAATTAGGATGATTAGGCAGCCACCTCAGCAACCTCGCTTATGTGTCACTGTCTAGGTGTCATTTTTGCTTAAATGTTAATATTCAACAACAGACGGGGCACACACTAACATGCAGGACCCATTTGACAGGTGGGGCCGAGTGCTTAATTCGCCCAAAAAAGAGGCGCGAGGTGGGACTCGAACCCACGACCTTGCACTTGCTTCGCTCGCTTGCTACCGCTAGGCTAGAGAGGGACAGTTGCTCAGGTATGGGAATTTATCTATACATTATATAAAACTACGTCTCTCTCGTATCATTGACAAGTGGGACCTTCCGACCAGGTGGCATCGAACAGAGCAACAATGACAGGCGGGAACCATTTGACAAGTGGGTGAGCCACTGACAGGTGGGTGAGTGAGCATTTAATTCCCTAAAAAATGTGCGCTTTAATTCCTAAAAAATGTGTGCTAGCGGGGACTCGAACCCACGACCTGGCGCTCTTTCGCTCGTTCGGTACCGCTGGGCTAGAGAGGGATTGTTGCTAATGTGTGGGTAATTTTCTATATATTATACAAAAACAGGGCTCTCTCGTATCGGTGACAAGTGGGGCCTTCCGACCAGGTGGCGGCGGGTGGCATCGAACAGAGCAACACTTAGCGTTTTTCTAGGTCTCCCGACCAGGTGGCGGCGGGCGGCGGCAGAAGCAACCAGCATGAGTCGCTCGGACGAGGGCAGGGCCGGTGGGCGGCGGGAGGCGGGCGGCGGCCGGCGGGCGGGGTCGGCGGCCGAAGCAACCAGTAGGGGTCACTCGCCTTGCCCACGACCTCGCTGCAGGTGACCTTGCCCACGGCCTCGCGGCGGAAGCAACCAGTAGGGGCAGCAGCGGGGGTGGGGGCGGGGCCCACAACAGGATCGGTGACCTCGCCGCTCACCTCGCCCACGCATGGGGGACTCGCCGCCGCCGAGCATGGGGGAGTCGCCACCGCCACAAGCAGACCTCGCCCACGTATGCACCCCTCTCCTTCCCCCCTCCTCTTCCCCCTCTGCTCTCTGTTGATGTCAATGATTTGATGTAGATTTGTTAGGAGAATCTCCACACACACATAGAGTGGTTTGATGTAGGTTTGTTGTAAGCTTGGAAAAATCTCTTGGAAATGTCATTGATGAATTTGGTAGAAATTGTGAAGAGAGTTTTTGTTGATGAAATTATTAGGAGAATTGTTGTTGATGAAATTGTTAAGAATTCTTTTAGAATTCAGTCAATTGTTACTGGTAAATTATGTTGTCATCAATCAATAGAACAGAGCTCAAGTTGGTCTTTCCCTGAAACTGGATCCTGGGGTTGATGTAGATTTGATGTTACACCTATGAAATTTCAGCCTCAAATCTGTTAAAGGACCTGAATAGTGATGTAGATTAGATGTAAACTAGGAAAACTCTCATTGATGTAGATTTGATGCAATCTTGGAAATGGCATTTATGTAAATTGACAGTGGTGTTATCGTTGGTGGTTTAACCAAAATAGTTCTTAGTGGCAGCATATATTGTTATTGTTGGTTGTTTAACCACCTCTGTTTTTTTGTGAACCATCATGTTTTCGTTAGCTTTTCTTTTCTCCCATGTGAAATCTGTATTTCCATTTGAACTACTTTTTATTGCTCCCATGTGAAATCAGTAAACCATGTGCACTGGACTAAAGTAGTGAGAAATTGGAAATAGTTGAATGTTGTGCTTAGGCAGTTAGCATATAAAGTTGGGTGCCTACCTTATTTTATGGAATTTTAGCTTCCATTACTTCCATCCATTTTCATTAATTAATGTTGATGCACTTAGATTGATTTGCTAAGTTGCAAAAATTTGTTGTCTTTGGAAGATGGACAGAAGCTGGATTAGAAAAGGAGTTACAAAGTTTTCGAAAGAACATATGAAAGGAGTCGATGATTTCATGGCATTTGTTCGGGAAAATTTTGCCAACGATTCTCACATTCTTTGCCCATGCTGCGAATGCTTCAACCGTTCAAGAAAGGCTCAAGGAAGAGTGGAAGATCATCTGCTTCTTAATGGGATGTCCAGCACATATGATAGATGGATATATCATGGAGAACCTTTAGACAGTGAACCTCAACATTTTGAAGCTGATATAGAGGCCCCTCATATGATGGGTGGTGGTGATGCTGGCATTGATTTGATGGAAAAGGTTTTGCGAGATAATGCTGTTTTAGAGGAAGAGGATGGGCATGAAGATGATAGGATTCCTGACCTATTGAAGGATTTGTACGATGCTGAAGATCGTGCTGATGGACAGAAGTCGTTGTTTGGTGAGGTGTTAGAGGAGGCGAAGCGCGCAACTCATGAAGGGGGTAAATTTTCAAGATTTACCTTCACCATGAAGTTACTCCACATCAAGTCTTTCTACCGGATTAGCAATGCCACATTCAACGCAATACTCCGTCTTTTGAGCTTGCAATTCCTTGATAGTTGTGTTCCCACATCTTATGATGAAGCATTGAGCATAATCCGCAGGCTGGGTTAGGTTATGTGTCAATACATGTGTGCCCAAATAACTGTGTCTTATTTCGGAAGGATTTAGCAAAGCATGACAACTGTCCAAAATGCAATGCATCTAGGTGGAAAGATGTTGATGGGAAGAAGTCAATATCGGAGAAGGTACAGAGGCACTTTCCCTTGATACCAAGGCTGCAGCGGATGTTCATCTCGAAGAAATCATCGCGTGAGGTACTGTGGCACAAGCTGAAGCGGCAACATGTGGACAATGAGCTGAGCCATCCAGCGGACGGAGAGGCATGGAAAGAGTTTGACCGTATACATACAGATTTTGCTGTAGATCCAAGGAACATAAAACTTGGCATTGCCACAGATGGGTTTAATCCGTTTGCGAACATGAGAACGTCTTATAGCATGTGGCCAGTTTTTGTGGTGCCGTACAACCTGCCGCCATGGGCATGCATGGATCAGTCCAACTTCATGATGCCATTGCTTATCCCGGGTCCAGAGTCTCCAAGAAAGGATTTTGATGTCTTTATGGAGCCCCTCATAGAAGAACTGCTCCAACTCTGGACTGGTGTACCTACATACGATGCCTTGAGTCCGGAACAAAAGTTCAATCTACGTGCTGCAATCCTATGGTCCATCCATGATTTCCCGTCTCTGCACACTCTGTCTGGGAGGATGACATCGGGTTATCAGGCTTGTGTCCATTGTGACAAAGACCCTTGCTCAAATAGAATAAGGAGCAAGATCTGCTATATTGGGCACCGCCGCTTTCTTCCTCGAAACCATCGTTGGTGAAGAAGCAAAGATTTTAATGGTGAGAATGAAACCCGTGACAAGCCAGCTGAATTCACTAAAGAAGAGCTGGAGCAGCAACTTGAAAAGGTGAAAGATGTGATACCAGGAAAGCTGGCAAAGAAAAGAAAGCCCGAGGAAGGTCAATGTTGGGACCAGAGGTCTTGTTTGTGGGACCTGCCATACTAGGCTGATCTGAAATTAAGGCATAATCTCGATGTAATGCACATTGAGAAAAACATATGCGAGAATCTGCTAGGCACGTTTCTGAACATTGAAGGGAAGACAAAGGACACAGTTAGTTCTAGGCTTGATTTGGAGGACATGGGCATAAGAGAAGATTTGCATCTACAGCACAATGAAGGTGAAGATTCATTTGAAATGCCACGAGCATGGTATACAATGAGTAAAGAACAAAAGCTTGCATTCTGTGAATTCCTAAGAGCGGTGAAATTTTCAGATGGTTATGCTGCTAACCTAGCAAAGTGTGTTACTTCTGATGGATTCAAGCTTTCAGTACTGAAAACCCATGATTGTCACATCCTCCTCCAAAGGATTTTACCAGCGGGCCTCCGAGGAATCATGGACAAGGATATATATGAAGCGGTTGCTGAGCTGGGAAATTTCTTTAGAGAACTTAGCTACAAAACACTCAAGTTAACTGTCCTGGAAAGACTTGAAAAAGAAATCCCAATTATTCTTTGCAAGCTCGAGAAGATTTTCCCTCCAGCTTTGTTCACCGTAATGGTCCATTTGGCGGTGCACTTACCAAAAGAGGCAATGCTTAGAGGCCCTGTGCAATACGGTTGGATGTACCCAATCGAAAGAAGGCTTCTTACTTGTAAGTGTTATGTGCGAAACACGGCAAGACCTGAAGGTTCTATTGCTGAAACATATGTCGTTGACGAGTGCTTGACTTTTTGCTCTAGATACTTTCGCGATGTGGAAACAAGATGGAACCGGCCGGGCAGAAATAGAGAGCAGTCTGATTCGCAAAGTGGTGATGTCATTGTTTTCAACCATGGTGTGAACTTTCTTGGAGCCTCACAATACTTGGAGGCTGGTGATGAGTATGACAAGATGGTTTGGTTTGTGCTCAGCAATTGCGCCGAGGTTCTACCATATATCGAGTACGTTATATCTTGTGCACTGATTATATTTTTTTTTGCTTGGGTTGGCACCAGCCTAATGTTTTAATACACATGTTTTGTTGGCATTGCAGGAAATGCAAGGAAGAGTTAAATCAGGTAGAAAGCAATATCCATGTTGATAAAAGGGTTGCCAAGGGGTTTGCTAAGTGGTTTAAGAATCATGTGAGATCCTTAGCCACATGTTTTATGTTTTCTGTGTTATTCACCAATTGTTAAATACCATTGTTTGCTAAATGGTTTATTTGTGCAGATTGGAAAGTTGCATGAGGAGAAGAAGGTCAGTGATGATCTATTTGCTTTGGCATGCTTACCGGATAAGCGAGTGAGAGTGTATTCAGCATGCATTGCTGACGGTGTCCGGTACCACACCGTTGATCGCGAGGAAAAAAGGAAGACACAGAATAGTGGAATCGTCACTGAGGGGTCACATGATCGTGAGATCATTGACTTCTACGGTTAGTTGAGAAGCATCATAGAGTTGCAGTACAACTGTAGTGGAGGCATCCATTGCTCGGTTGTCTTATTTTGCTGTGACTGGTTTGAGCTTGGTAGCAAGAAGAAGAGAGACTCTTTTGTCAAATATGATGGCCACTTCAAAAGGATCAACACTGCAAGGTGCTGGTATAAGAGTGATCCCTTTATTCTAACAACACAAGCAACAATGGTGTTTTATTTGCCAGACACTCTTTTGCACGGAAAATGGCGAGTTGTGCAAAACTTTCAGCACATACACTTGTGGAGTGTGACTGAAACAGAAGTGGAAAAGGGCCCTGGTGATGGTGGACTAACATACCAAGATGATGACTCTACGGAAGTTCCATTGCAAGATGATGATGACTCTATGGAAGTTCCGGTGCAAAGCAGAGTGCGAAGGGACCGAGAACGTGTGATCGTTGGTGCTGCAACAGTTGAAGGCATCAAGAAAAGAAGAAAGGTGGTAGCAGATCGACTTGAGAGCGAGGATGAGGAAAACCGGACTGATCATACTATGCTGCAATATTGTAGTGATGATGAGGAAAACAGGAGTGGGCATAGAGTTCCTTGTTTTCGTATCGTGAGATCAATCTTCTCTCCAGGTAGAAAAATCCTTGAAGATTCTAGGAGCAAAATGATGATCCTGATGGTTGTAGCAAAATGATGATCCTGATGGTTGTAGCAAAATGATGATCCTGATGGCTGTAGCAAAATGTAGTTATCCTGATTCACAGTGCTTTGAGATTCCAGCAGCAAAATGTAGTTTTTGTAATATGGAGCAAAATGTAGTTTTTTAGCTGTTATGCTTGTTGTTTTGAACTGAATTGAGATGTTATGTTTCATGAAGTTTTTTTGAACTGAATTGAGATGTTGTAAAAATGTTGTCTTGTAATGCAAAAGATTGCAAAATGATCATACAGAAGATTTTTTCAACATCCTTAGCTCAAGTTTTGGTGATCATTTAGTTCAAGTTTTGGTCAGATCATATAGAATGTTGTCTATTTTAACTAAATTTTTGTCAGAACTGAATGTTGTCTATTTCATTGTGAGCAAAAAAATATGCGCAAGCGGGGACTCGAACCCACGACCGTGCGCTTGTTTCACTATGTTTCTACCACTGGGCTAGGAAGAGACTACTGGTCTTCCACTCTATGCCTACCCTTTTAAATATATCAAACTAGTCAAGTATCAAGCACACACCTCACTGACAAGTGGGCCACTCGACCCACTCGCTGACAAGTGGGCCATTTTGCTATTGTACCCAAGCTACCAAAAATATGCGAGCGGCCAAAAAATATGCGCGCGCGGGGGCTCAAACCCATGACCTGGCGCTTATTTCACTGTGTTTCGACCATTGTGCTAGGAAGAGATTTTTGGTTTTGTGCTCAGTGCTAACCCTTTTCAATATATCAAATACAGAACTCGCTGACAAGTGGACCCACTCCTCCTCTCCACTTGACCCACTCCTCCTCTCTATTATCCACTCGACCCACTCCTCCTCTCCGCCGCCGGCATCCCCTTCTCCTCCATCGACGGCGACAACCTCCCTGGCGACCCACTCGTCCATCAACGGCGATGGTGACGGCCTCCTAAGGTATGAATCCGCTGACTCCTTCATGTTCCTCTTCCTATTGATTAGATTAGGGTTCCATGGCACTGATTAGGGTTCCTCTTCCTAAAGAACCACGAGATCAAGAGGAGGCAGTCCACGATACCCTTTGCAGTCGTCGTCCCCCCAGGTCCGTTCCGTTCCCCCCTCTGCAGATTAAGGATTTTTAGTACGAGCTGGAGTAGCTAATTGGTGTTTCTGATCTTAATTTTGGGCGCCTAGCTTGGTTTCCATGTAGTACTGTACTAGTGGAGTGTAGGTTTGACTTGCCATGAGGATTTTTTGTTATTTTTGGTCGGGGTTAGATGCACTAGGTTGTGTTTAATTAAGTTATCAGGAACGCTCAGTGACAGATTTGATGATGCTCAGTGACAGATTTGATGAGTGGGGCTAAATTATGTTGATCAGTGGGGCTACATTTGGATATACGTTGTCGGTTGTCTGCTGCCACATTTTGTATTGGATTAGGTTGTGTAAGATTTGTTGGTTTCTCTCTTGATAAGTGGGCCACTACTCTGTTCATACCATCATGGTTGATTCTAATAGCAGCCATTCCTTTTAGCAACTCTTTTGTTTATCAAGTGTTGTTTGCCATGCACGTGCCCTTTTTTGATTTACGATTCGATTGTTACGTGTACTACTAAATTGGGGATCCTATTGCCTATGATTTTATAAAGCTGCTTCTGTGTCGGTGTCGGCATAAGGAGAGCAGGGTATATGTATAACTCAGTGCTCCATTTCCTTGTTGGCTGTTTGAAAGCATTAGCTGCTTATTTGAGCAGGGTATATGTTGGGGCTATATTTTTGGTTGGGTTTAGATAGGGATATTTTCTGACATTTATGTGAGTGTTCAAATATGTTCATTTATAGATATGCAACAATGTCCATTTATAGTAGATATGGTTCTAGCTGTATTCTGGTCCATTTATAGTAGATTTTAGTGATGTTGTTGTTGCTGTTGATGTTTGTGCCACATGTAGTAATTATTCTACTGTTTTGAAGTACTTGTTTCCTATTTATGTCCGGTCTGTTGTTTAATTTAGAATGCTGCTTTTCAGGGAAGTGAGATGGCTGGCTTGGAAGGTTTCAAGTTCTTCGAGATCGTAATTGAGAAATCTTGCAGTAGGCAGGTATGTTTATCATCACTCATTTCTTTATCATCACTCTGCTGTCTAGTGCTTGATTGCCACAATTAACCACTACTTGACCCTGGCTGCAGAGGCTGCCTGACAAGTTTGCGAAGATGCTCGCCGATCGTGAGCCCCACAAAGTGAAGCTGCGGGAGGCCGGCAGCGGGATTCACAGGCTATGGGACGTGTTGGTGGTGTTCGATGGTGAAGGCCACATGTACCAAGGGCCCGACTGGGAGCATTTCGCTCGCGCCCATGAGCTACAGCTCGGGTACTTCCTTGTCTTCCAGTACGACGGCGACGCCATGTTCACTGTGAAGATGTTCGACAACACCATGTGCCGCATGTACTACCAGCACGACGACGTTGCCAGTAAGCTCTCTGCCTCTCTTCTTCCTGTACTTTTGGCTTCCTCTACCAGCACGACGACAACACCATGTTCACACTTTGTTGCATTTGGCCAGGCAATGGGAGCAGCAGCGGGGATGACAAGAGCAGAGCAGGGATGACGAGGAGCAGAGCGGGGATGACGAGGAGCAGAGTGGGCAAGAAGAGGAGCACAGCGGGGATGACGAGGAGCAGAGCGGGGAGGTGCAGCCTATTCTGGCTGACGACGACCTTGTTATGGTGGTGGCTGATGACGACCATGCTATGGTGGTGGCTGACGACGACCCTGCTATGGTGGTGGTTGACGACGACCCTGCTATGGTGGTGGCTGACGACGACCTCGCGATTGTGGTGCCTGACGCTGACCTCGCGATGGTGGTGCCTAACGATGACCTCGCGATGGTAGTGGCGCTGGCGATTCCACAGCTGGGCGACAGGACCATGCCAATTGTGGTAGAGGAGTACATCCGCGTTGGGATTCGCCACTCTGAGCGCATCAGGTTGATGAAGGAGAAGAAGGAGGAGTGAAGATGTTAAGAAAATGAAGTGGCAATGTTAAGCATGTTAGGTTTAAGCTTGTTAGTGTAATCTGAACATGTCAATGTTAAGTATGTTAGGTTTAATTTTGTGCATGCTCATGGATGCTGTATGACAGTGTCATCTAAACATGTCAATTTCTTAACAATGAATATTCAATTTGGTAATTGATGGGAATTGAAATTTTTTATGCATGCTCATGGATGAAAGATAAAATTATGGGTTTTTGCGCATGCTCATGTATGAAACAATATAATTTTCATTTTTTGAATGCTAAAAACATCACTCAAACCCTAGCCACGGACGACCGCCGTGACGAAATCCGCCGGTTTTTTAAAACACCATAAAAAAATTCAAAAACTGTTTTTCATTTTTTGAATGCTAAAGACATGTGTTTTTCGTGAAGCGGCTACAAGGTAGGCATTTCATCACGGAATCGACAACTGATTTCCACGGCTCAAACCCTAGCCACGGACGGCCGACGCGATGAAATCGGCCGGTTTTTGAAAACACCGTAAAAAATTCAAAAAAAAATCAAAAAATGGGAGACCTCCGTGTCACATCATCAAATGTGGCCTACCAACTAGCAAAAATACTAAACTTGCAATTCAGATGTTTTCTTGAAAAAGTGTTCTAAAAAATGACCTACCATGAACGAAGATTCATGGCTTTCAAGCCAAACTAGCAATGATATGTCCGCATCCATGGAATAGTTTCTGATAATATGCCCAAATTTGGCGCATACCTCCATCTTGTGATGGCAAACAATGTTGCCAAAGCGAGGTTCCAACTTGTTTAACAAGAAAAACTGTTTTTCATTTTTTGAATGCTAAAGACATGCATTTTTCGTGAAGCGGCTACAAGGAGGGTCACCCCAAATGGCGCCATTCCATGTCTATCTCAAAGTAGACCGTATTTTACGGACGGTCGCCAAAAAGCATGCATTTCCGACCCTTGTAGCTACTCCCGACAATTCATACCCCCTTCGGCCGATTCAGCTGGAACCGGCTGGAATTTGAACTGCGGGTCCTCCATAGCTTGCACGTTATTTTCACGGAAAATGATTTTAGCTTCATAGGTAGGCATTTCATCACGGAATTGACAACAGATTTCCAAGGCTTAAACCCTAGCCACGGACGGCTGCCGCGATGAAATCTGCCGGTTTTTGAAAACACCGTAAAAAATTCAAAAATATCAAAAAAATGGGAGACCTCCGTGTCACATCATCAAATGTGGCCTACGAGCTAGAAAAAATACTAAACTTGCAATACAGATGTTTTCTTGAAAACGTGTTCTCAAAAACGACCTACCATGAACGAAGATTCATGGCTTTAAAGCCAAACTAGCAATGATATGGCCGCATCCGTTGATTAGTTTCTGATAATATGCCCAAATTTGGCGCATGCCTCCGTCGTGTGATGGCAAACAATGTTGCCAAAGCGAGGTTCCAACTTATTTAACAAGAAAAACCGTTTTTCATTTTTTGAATGCTAAAGACATGCGTTTTTTGTGAAGCGGCTACAAGGAGGGTTACCCCAAACGGCGCCATTCCATGTCTATCTCAAAGTAGACCCTATTTTACGGACGATCGCCAAAAAGCATGCATTTCCGACCCTCATAGCTACTCCCGCAATTCAGACCACCTTCGGCCGATTCGCTGGAACCGGCTGGAATTTGAACTGAGAGTCCTCCATAGCTTGCCCGTTATTTTCACTGAAAATGCTTTTTAGCTTCACAGGTAGGCATTTCATCACGGAATCGACAACAGATTTCCACGGCTCAAACCCTAGCCACGGACGGCCGCCGCGACAAAATCGGCCGGTTTTTGAAAACACCGTAAAAAATTCAAAAAAAATCAAAAAAATGGGAGACCTCCGCGTCACATCATCAAATGTGGCCTACCGACTAGAAAAAAATACTAAACTTGCAATACAGATGTTTTCTTGAAAAAGTGTTCTAAAAAACGACCTACCATGAACGAAGATTCATGGCTTTTAAGCCAAACTAGCAATGATATGGCCGCATCCGTTGAATAGTTTCTGATAATATGCCCAAATTTGGCGCATGCCTCCGTCTTGTGATGGCAAAGAATGTTGCCAAAGCGAGGTTCCAACTTGTTTCACAAGAAAAACCATTTTTCATTTTTTGAATGCTAAAGACATGCGTTTTTCATGATGCGGCTACAAGGAGGGTCACCCCAAACGACGCCATTCCATGTCTATCTCAAAGTAGACCCTATTTTACGGACGGTCACCAAAAAGCAAGCATTTCCGACCCTCGTAGCTACTCCAGGCAATTCAGACCACCTTCGGCCGATTCAGCTGGAACCGACTGGAATTTGAACTGCGGGTCCTCCATAGCTTGCCCGTTATTTTCACTAAAAATGCTTTTTAGCTTCACAGGTAGGCATTTCATCACAGAATCGACAACAGATTTCCATGGCTCAAACCCTAGCCATGGACGGCCGCCGCGACGAAATCGGCCGGTTTTTGAAAACACCGTAAAAATTTCAAAAAAATCAAAAAAATGGGAGACCTCCGCGTCACATCATCAAATGTGGCATACCAACTAACAAAAATACTAAACTTACAATATGGACATTTTCTTGAGCTATTCGATATGATTTTAACCATGATTTCTACAAAGTTTGCAAAAAAAATAATTTCTTCTGCCTAAAAACCTCTAAAAACTGGTGAAAATTTCCCTCCCACCCCACCAAAATTTCCCTCCTAGCACCAAATTTTCCCTCCCACCCTACCAAAATTTCCCACCACCCCTCTCCCACTAAACACGCGGGATCCATCCCCACTCCCACTCCCCAAAATTTCCCCATTCCATTCCCCTCCCCTCTCCCCGATGAACCCTAGCTTCTCCCCACTCCCTTCCCTCCTCCGCGCCGCCCCGCCGCCCCACTCCCTCCCCTGCTCTGCGCCGCCCTGCCGTCCCAC
>NC_041381.1:354255822-354275827 GCF_002162155.2 Triticum dicoccoides | reverse complement strand
CGCGTCGCGCTGTCCTCCCCGACGACGAATCCCCTTCCCTCAACGGCTACATCGCCCGCATCATCGATGATGATGGCGGTTACATCAACTACATCGACGACGACAAATCCCCCCCTCCCCTCTCCCATCCACGACGGCGGCTTCATCGATGACATCCACGGCTACATCGACCGCCCTGGCTACGACTACGTCGACGATGACGACTACATCATCTACATCATCGTCGATCAACGACGGCAGGTACGTTCCCCTCTCCCCTTGATGTTTAGATCTTCTAGGGTTCGGTAGATCCCCCTCATGGGTTCTCCTAGGGTTCATGGGGATAGATCGACGCGGGTTAGGGTTAGGATTCATGGGGTTAGGGTTAGGGTATACGTTGCTCTCTGGTTCATGGGGTAGGATCAATGGAGATTCATGAGGATGGTCTCCCTCTAGTTCATGGGGTTAGGGTTCATGGGTTTCATGGGGTTAGGGTTCATGGGGGTTTAAGTGCATAATTTCAATAGTATCAGAATGTGCTGATCATTCACCGTTGTCGTTTCTGTGGCATCTGTGATGTTTTCCTTCTGCCCATGGTTGCCAGTGTCTACTACTGAAATGTTCATGGTTCACCGTTGTCGTTTCTGTGGCATCTGTGATCTAAATTTCCTCCCTATGCATTATTTAATTGTTGTTAAGAGTATGTGCATGTTCTCAGGGGTTTTCATGAAGAATGCATAGTTTGACTGTGCAACATGGGTTAGCCTACATAAAGCCACTTACTTGCAATTGTTGTTGGTCTATATGGGTTGATATACCAAATCATGCATGCTTATGAGAATGTCCATAATTGTTTTTTTTGTTCAATTCTTATGAGAATGTGCTACTGCACATTGATTATGATGAGTAATCTGATTCTGTATGGGGTTGGATTCATGGGGTTAGGGTTTTGTGGGGAGGTGGTTCTTTATTCTAGATTTTGTATGCTCTATTTTGATTGTGCATCCTTGTCAATGACTCTCACATGGCATGTGGCTTGATATTATTCTAGATTGTTGCTTGATGTTTCGCGTTGTCATGTGGATGCCATGTGGAAGCTCATCCATGGCCTTCTTTGTCCTGCAGGTCATTGAGCAGCATCAGGAGGAGGAGCTCAAGCACGGCTACCACGACGCACCACCACAAAAGCAGGTTATTGTCCATCTCCATCTCCCTCTCCCTCTGGTGCCAATCCTATTATTTGTTCTTGATTATGGTCACCACTAAATCTAAAGCTCTATAGTTGTTGTTCCCATGCTATCTACGGTTTGTAGGTTCCCATTCATGTTTTGTTTCTATACTGTGAGCTCCTGCCATGCTTTGGTTTACATATGCATGATCTAGTTCCATAGCTATGTTCTTGGGTTTGCTAAATTGGTCAGTGGTAGTGCTAATCTCTCATTGCTTCCTATGGGACTCTGTTGTTGATATAGAAAGCTTCCTGCTCACTGTACTACTAGAGTAGTTCATGTAGGTGCGATATATGCTCTCTGGGTTGGTCTAGTTAATTCATGGTGTTCATTACTAAATGATTAAGTCCATCTGCCATTTCTGTGAGCTTTATTCTATTGATTGGCTAGTTGTGTTAGTTTGTTACTATGTGCTACTTTATTCTATTGGGAAAGTTGATGTAAGCTACTTGTTTCATAGTTAATGTGCTATCTATTTCCTGTTACACCTATGCATGATCACTAATATTGTTCCTACCTTGTTTGCTGTCTTGGTAGGCAAATTTTGAGATGAACACGGACTCGGAGACCATCAAGACCGCGTGCAAAGATATTCTGCAGAAAAATTCAAAGAACAGACGCCATCCGATCAAGAAGAAGTATTTTGATACCGTAGCCGCAAATAAAGTCAGCATTAAATCTCCGGTGCCTGATCTGACGGATGGTGAATGGCAAGCTCTGGTGGAGATGGGGTCTACCCCAAGACACAAGGTTTGTCTCTGCTTTCTTTGATGCTTTATGTTCTGCACATGATCATGCTAACAGTATGCTCTTTTGTAGGAAACCTGTGTGTCGAACAAGATGAATCGAGAAAAAGTCATGTACAATCAGAGAACTGGTTCCAGGCACTACACAACACACATTTTTGCCACTTTGAGAACTTTTCTCTAGAGACCTTACCGTTTGATCTGTTGGGGAACGTAGCAGAAATTCAAAATTTTCCTACGTGTCACCAAGATCTATCTATGGAGAAACTAGAAACGAGGGAAGGAGAGTGCATCTACATACCCTTGTAGATCATTAAGCGGAAGCGTTCATGAGAACGGGGTTGAAGGAGTCGTACTCGTCGTGATCCAAATCACCGGAGATCCTAGTGCCAAACGGACGGCACCTCCGCGTTCAACACACGTACAGCCCGGTGACGTCTCCCACGCCTTGATCCAGCAAGGAGAGAGGGAGAGGTTGAGGAAGACTCCATCCAGCAGCAGCACAACGGCGTGGTGGTGGTGGAGGAGCGTGGCAATCCAGCAGGGCTTCGCCAAGCACCACGGGAGAGGAGAAGGGAGAGAGGTAGGGCTGCACCAAGAGAGGAGAAGTTCTCATATGTTGGGCTGCTCAAAAACCTCCAATATATATAGGGGAGGGAGAGGGCTGCGCCCCCATCTAGGGTTTCCCCCCCCCCCAAGGGGTGCGGCCAGCCCTAGATGGGGCTTGGGGAGGCGGCCAAGAGGGGGAGAGAGGGGAGGCGCCCACTAGGTGGGCCTTAAGGCCCATCTGGACTAGGGTTTGCCCCCTCCCACTCTCCCATGCGCCTTGGGTCCCTTGTGGGGGGCGCACCAGCCCACCTAGGGGCTGGTCCCCTCCCACACTTGGCCCACGCAGCCTTCTGGGGCAGGTGGCCCCACTTGGTGGACCCCCGGGACCCTCCCGGTGGTCCCGGTACATTACCGATATCGCCCGAAACTTTTCCGGTAACCAAAACAGGACTTCCCATATATAAATCTTTACCTCCGGACCATTCCGGAACTCCTCGTGACGTCCGGGATCTCATCCGGGACTCCGAACAACATTCGGTAACCACATACAAGCTTCCTTTATAACCCTAGCGTCACCGAACCTTAAGTGTGTAGACCCTACGGGTTCGGGAGACATGCAGACATGACCGAGACGTTCCCCGGTCAATAACCAACAGCGGGATCTGGATACCCATGTTGGCTCCCACATGTTCCACGATGATCTCATCGGATGAACCACGATGTCAAGGACTCAATCGATCCCGTATACAATTCCCTTTGTCTAGCGGTATTGTACTTGCCCGAGATTCGATCGTCGGTATACCGATACCTTGTTCAATCTCGTTACCGGCAAGTCTCTTTACTCGTTCCGTAACACATCATCCCGTGATCAACTCCTTGATCACATTGTGCACATTATGATGATGTCCTACCGAGTGGGCCCAGAGATACCTCTCTGTTTACACGGAGTGACAAGTCCCAGTCTCGATTCGTGCCAACCAAACAGACACTTTTGGAGATACCTGTAATGCACCTTTATAGCCACCCAGTTACGTTGTGACGTTTGGTACACCCAAAGCATTCCTACGGTATCCGGGAGTTGCACAATCTCATGGTCTAAGGAAAAGATACTTGACATTAGAAAAGCTTTAGCATACGAACTACACGATCTTTGTGCTAGGCTTAGGATTGGGTCTTGTCCATCACATCATTCTCCTAATGATGTGATCCCGTTATCAACGACATCCAATGTCCATAGCCAGGAAACCATGACTATCTGTTGATCACAACGAGCTAGTCAACTAGAGGCTCACTAGGGACATATTGTGGTCTATGTATTCACACGTGTATCACGATTTCCGGATAATACAGTTATAGCATGAATAAAAGACTATTATCATGAACAAAGAAATATAATAATAACATATTTATTATTGCCTCTAGGGCATATTTCCAATAGTCTCCCACTTGCACTAGAGTCAATAATCCAGTTCACATCGATATGTGATTAACACTCAAGGTCACATCCCCATGTGACTAACACCCAAGAGTACTGGGTTTGATCATGTTATGCTTGTGAGAGAGGTTATAGTCAACGGGTCTGAACCTTTCAGATCCGTGTGTGCTTTACAAATCTCTATGTCATCTCCTAGATGCAGCTACCACGCTCTACTTGGAGCTATTCCAAATAACTGTTCTACTTGGAGCTATTCTAAATTGTTGCTCCATTATACGTATCCGGTATCTCTACTCAGAGCTATCCGGATAGGTGTCAAAGCTTGCATCGACGTAACCCTTTACGCCGAACTCTTTATCACCTCCATAATCAAGAAACATGTCCTTATTCTTCTAAGGATAATTTTGACCGCTATCTGGTGATCCACTCCTTGATCACCTTTGTACTCTCTTGCCAGATATGTAGCAAGGCACACATCAGGTGCGATACACAGCATATCATACTGTAGAGCCTACGTCTATAGCATAGGGGACGACCTTCGTCCTTTCTCTCTTTTCTGCCGTGGTCGAGCTTTAAGTCTTAACTTCATACCTTTCATCTCAGGCAAGAACTCCTTCTATGACTGATCCATCTTGAACACCTTCAAGATCATGTCAAGGTATATGCTCATTTGAAAGTATCATTAAGTGTTTTTGATCTATCCTCATAGATCTTGATGCTCAATGTTCAAGTAGCTTAATCCAGGTTTTCCATTGAAAAACACTTTTCAAATAACCCTATATGCTTTCCAGAAATTCTACATCATTTCTAATCAACAATATGTCAACAACATATACTCATCTGAAATTCCATAGTGCTCCCACTCACCTCTTTGGAAATACAAGTTTCTCATAAACTTTGTACAAACCCAAAATCTTTGATCATCTCATCAAAGCGCACATTCCAACTCCGAGATGCTTACTCCAGTCCATGGAAGGATCGCTAGAGCTAGCATACCTTTTAGCATCCTTAGGATCGACAAAACCTTTCTGATTGTATTACATACAACCTTTCCTTACGAAAACTGGTAAGGAAACTCGTTTTGACATCCATCTGCCAGATTTCATAAATGCAGCTAATGCTAACATGAATCCGACGGACTTAAGCATCGCTACGGATGAGAAAATCTCATTGTAGTCAACTCCTTGAACTTGTGAAAAAAAACTCTTCGCCACAAGTCGAGCTTCATAGACGGTGACATTACCGTCCACGTCCGTCTTCTTCTTAAAGATCCATTTATCTTAATGGCTTGCCGATCATTGGGCAAGTCCACCAAAGTCCATGCTTTGTTCTGATACATGGATCCTATCTCGGATTTCATGGTTTCTTAACCATTTGTCGGAATTTGGGCGCACCATCGCTTCTCCATAGCTCGTAGGTTCATTGTTGTCTAGCAACATGACCTTCAAGACAGGATTACTGTAACACTCTGAAGTAGTACGTATCCTTGTCACCCTACGAGGTACGGCAGTGACTTGATCCGAAACTTCATGATCACTATCATAAGCTTCTACTTCAATTGGTGTAGGTGCCACATGAACAACGTCCTGTGCCCTGATACACACTGGTTGAAGTGATGGTTCAATAACCATATCAAGTCTCCACCATCCTCCCACTCAACTCTTTCGAGAGAAACCTTTCCTCGAGAAAGGACCCGATTCAAGAAACAATCCATATTGCTTTCGGATCTGAATTAGGAGGTATACCCAACTGTTTTGGGTGTCCTATGAAGATGCATTTTATCCGCTTTGGGTTCGAGCTTATCAACCTGAAACCTTTTCACATAAGCGTCGCAGCCCCAAACTTTTAAGAAACGACAACTTAGGTTTCTCCAAACGGTGTCGTCTCAATGGAATTTTGTGGTGCCCTATTAAAGTGAGTGCGGTTGTCTCTAATGCCTAACCCATGAACGATAGTGGTAATTCGATAAGAGACATCATGGTACGCACCATATCCAATAGGATGCAACTATGATGTTCGGACACACCATCACACTATGGTGTTCCAGGCGGTATTAATTGTGAAACAATTTCCACAATGTCTTAATTGCATGCCAAAACTCGTAACTCAGATATTCATCTCTATGATCATATCATACACATTTTATCCTCTTGTCACAATGATCTTCTACTTCACTCTGAAATTACTTGAACCATTCAATAATTCAGACTTGTGTTTCATCAAGTAAATATTCTCAACATCTACTCGAATCATCTATGAAGTAAGAATCATCTGTGGTGCCCTATCATAGGCATCCCATCTTTCTTCAACAAGTATCAATATGTTTTCGTCTTCGTTTCGTTCGTGTGATATGCGTGAATCTTGGAGTGTCTTTTGTGTTTATTTTTTTTCATTTTTATTTTATGCACCATGCTAGTATGAGATAGTCCATTGTTGATTTATAGAATGGTCATTGCACTTCACTTAAATCTTTTGAGTATGGCTTCATAGAATGCTTCATGTGCTTCACTTATATCTTTTGACGTTTGGATTGCCTGTTTCTCTTCACATGGAAAACCATTGTTTGTAGAATGCTCTCTTGCTTCACTTATATTTGTTAGAGCCTGACCTTTTGTAGAAAGAATTAAAACTCTCATGCTTCACTTATATCTATTTAGAGAGTCAACAGAAATTGGTCAATTGCATGGTTAGTCATAAAATCCTACATAAAACATATGGATCACTGAATATGATATGTTTGATTCCTTGCAATAGTTTTGAGATATAGAGATGATAATATGTGGGAGGTACTAGTGAACGGTTGTGGTTAGTAGAAATATTGGTGTTAAGGTTTGTGATTCCCGAAGCATGCACGTATAGTCTCTCATTATGCTATGAAGTTGGGGCATGATTTCTTATTGATTGTCTTCCTTATGAGTGGCGGTCGGGGACGAGGGATGGTCTTTTCCTACCAATCTATCCCCCTAGGGGCATGCGTAGTAGTACTTTGCTTCGAGGGCTAATAAACTTTTGCAATAAGTATATGAGTTCTTTATGACTAATGTGAGTCCATGGATTACACGCACTCTTTCCTTTTCGCAATTTCCTAGCCTCTACGGTACCGTGCATTGCCCTTCTCACCTCGAGACGTGGTGCAAACTTCACCGGTGCATCCAAACCCCGTGATATGATACGCTCTATCACACATAAGCCTTATTATATCTTCCTCAAAACAGCCACCATACCTACCTATTATGGCTTTTCCATGGCCATTCCGAGATATATTGCCATGCAACTTCCACCGCTTCCGTTTGATGACTTGAGCATTCATTGTCATATTGCTTTGCGTGATCATATAGCTAACATAGCAGTTGTGGCTCAGCCACTGTTCATTATTTTTCATACATGTTACGCTAGATCATTGCACATCCTAGTACATTGCCGGAGACATTCATATAGAGTCATATTTTGTCATAGGTATCGAGTTGTAATTTATATTTCTTTTGAGTTATAAGAAAATAGAAGTGTGATGATCATCATTATTCATTTTTAGCGCAGTGCTCCAGTGAGGAAAGGATGATGGAGACTATGATTCCCCCATAAGTCGAGATGAGACTCGGACAATGAGAGAAGGGGCATTGCTAGTATCCTTTACCACACTTGTGCTTCAAAGTAGCACCATTTTTTCATATGGAGATTCTCCTATGTTGTCACTTTCATATACTAGTGGGATTTTTTCATTATAGGATTAGATGCACACCCAATTAGTTTTCATATTGAGATTTCATACACTTATAGCTCTTAGTGCATTCGTTGAATGGCAATCCCTACTCCTCATGTTGATATCAATTGATGGGCATCTCCATAGCCCGTTGGTTAGCCGCGTCGATGTGAGACTTTCTTACTTTATATCTTCTTTATATTTACCCCTATCATCATACTCTATTCCACCCGTAGTGCTATATCCATGGTTTGCCCTCATGTATTGCGTGATGGTCGAAAAAGCTGACGCGCATTAAAGAGTATGAACCAATTGCTCGGCTTGTCATCGGGATTGTGCATGATAAATACTTTGTATTAAGAAGACAGAGCATGACAAGACTATATGATTTTGTAGGGATAGCTTTCTTTAGCGTTGATATTCCGAAAGACATGATTGTTTGTTGGGATACCTGAGTATTGATGTATTTATCTGATATTATAGACTATTGCTTTAAATCACTTATGTCTTAATATTCATGCCATGATTAGACATATGATCAAGTTTTTGTTAGGTAGCATTCCACATAAAAAATTAACTTTTTTATCATTTACCTACTCGAGGACGAGTAGGAATTAAGCTTGGGGTTGCTAATACGTCTCCGTCGTATCTATAATTTTTGATTGTTTCATGCCAATATTATACAACTTTCACACATTTTTGGCAAATTTATATGATTTATTGGACTAACCTATTGATCCAGTGCCTAGTGTCAGTTCCTATTTTTTGCATGTTTTTTGTATCGTGGAAAATCCATATCAAACGAAGTGCAAATTCAATTAAATTTTGCGAAGAGTTATTTAGGAATATATGTGATTTTTGGGAGTTGGAATCACCAAAACGGAGGCCCACATAGCGCACAAGACACCAGGGCGCCCCAGGCCCCTCGCATGTGGTGTTGGGTTTTGCCCTCCTCGAACGTCGGCTGGAGCTCTACTTCAGGCGCAATAAAGCATATATTCGGAAAAAAAATCATGTTAAAATCTCAGCGCAATCAGAGTTACGAATCTCCCGGAATATAAGAAGCAGTTTTTGGCCAGATCTGGGGAACGCGAAACAGAAGAGAACAGAGAGGGAGATCCAATCTCGGTGGGGCTCCCACCGCCATGCAGACCATGGACCAGAGGAGGAACTCTCCTCCCATCTAGGGGGAGGCCAAGGAAGAATAAGAAGGAGGGGGGGCTCTCTCCCCCTCTCTCCCGGTGGCGCCGGAGTGCCGCCGGGGCAAGGATCGTGACAGCGATCTACATCAACAGTCTTGCTACCGTCCACACCAACTTTATCCCCCACTTTGCAGCGGTGTAACACCTCTTCTCCTTGCTGTAATCTCTACTTAAACATGGTGCTCAACTCCATATATTATTTCCCAATGATCTATGGTTATCCTATGATCTTTGAGTAGATCCGTTTTGTCCTGTGGGTTAATTGTGATCTTCGTTGGTATGATTGTATCTTTTATTTATGGTGCAGTCCTACGGTGCCCCGTCTCGCGCAAACGTGAGGGGCCCCCGCTATAGGGTGTTGCAATATGTTCCTGATTCGCTTATGGTGGGTCGCGAGAGTGACAGAAGCTTAAACCCGAGTAAGTGGATTGTTGCGTATGGGATAAAGAGGACTTAATACTTAATGCTATGGTTGGGTTTCATTACCTTAATGATCTTTAGTAGTTGCGGATGCTTGCTAGGGGTCCAATCATAAGTGCATATGATCAAAGTAGAGAAAGTATGTTAGCTCATGCTTCTCACTCATGTAGAATTGCAAGAATGATTACCGGTACTTGTTATCGATTATCTAGGCTCAAATGGCTTATTGACAAAAACTATCCACCTTTATTACCTTGCAACTTATTCATAGTTTTATACTCGCAAAGTACTCGTGGTTTTACTCTTGGAAAATAGTTTCATACTTGTTTTCGGTAAAGCAAACATTAAGTGTGCGTAGAGTTGTCTCGGTGGTCGATAAAACATGTGGGAATACTTGTTCTACCTTTAGCTCCTCGTTGGGTTCGACACTCTTATTTATTGAAGAAGGCTACAAACAATCCCCTATACTTGTGGGTTATCAGCCACACACTAGAGCTCGCGCGCGGGTGCAACTTCGCCCGCCTTGAGCTTTTCCGGGGGGCGATGGGTGCGCTGGCTCACTTGGAGGAGAGCTTGTTGATGTCGATGCCCGCTGATACGTCTCCGTCGTATCTACTTTTCCAAACACTTTTGCCCTTGTTTTGGACTCTAACTCGCACAATTTGAATGGAACTAACCCGGACTAACGTTGTTTTCAGCAGAACTGCCATGGTGTTATTTTGTGCAGAACTAAAAGTTCTCGGAATGACCTGAAAATCCACGGAGCAACTTTTCAGAATAAATAAAAAATACTGGCGAAAGAATCAGCGTCAGGGGGCCCACACCCTGTCCACGAGGGTCGGGGGCGCGCCCCCTCCCCCTGGGCGCGCCCCCTTCCTCGTGGGCCCCCTAGAAGTCCACCAACCTCAACTCCAACTCCATATATTTGCTTTCACGGAGAAAAAAATCAGAGAGAAAGTTTCATCTCGTTTTACGATACGGAGCTACCGCCAAGCCCTAATCTCTCTCAGGAGGGCTGATCTGGAGTCCATTCTGGGCTCCGGAGGGGGGGATTCGTCGCCGTCGTCATCATCAACCATCCTCCATCACCAATTTCATGATGCTCACCGCCGTGCGTGAGTAATTAGAGCATAGGCTTGCTGGACGGTGATGTGTTGGATGAGATTTACCATGTAATCAAGTTAGTTTTGTTAGGGTTTGTTCCCTAGTATCCACTATGTTCTAAGATTGATATTGATATGACTTTGCTATGCTTAATGCTTGTCACTAGGGCCCGAGTGCCATGATTTCAGATCAGAACCTATTATGTTTTCATGAATATATGTGAGTTCTTGGTCCTATCTTGCATGTCTATAGTCACCTATTATGTGTTATGATCTGACAACCCCGAAGTAACAATAATCGGGATACTTCTCGGTGACGACCGTATTTTGAGGAGTTCATGTATTCACTAAGTGCTAATGCTTTGGTCCAGTACTCTATTAAAATGAGGCCTCAATATCCCTTAGTTTCCAATAGGACCCCGCTGCCGCGGGAGGGTAGGACAAAAGATGTCATGCAAGTTCTTTTCCATAAGCACGTATGACTATATTCGGAATACGTGCCTACATTACATTGATGAACTGGAGCTAGTTCTATGTCACCCTATGTTATAACTATTACATGAGGAATCGCATCCGACATAATTATCCATCACTGATCCAATGCCTACTAGCTTTTCACATGTTGTGCTTTGCTTATTTACTTTACCGTTGCTACTGTTACAGTCACTACAAAACTGCTACTGTTACTTTTGCTACTGTTACCATTACTTCCATACTACTTTGCTACTAAATAATTTGCTGCAGATACTAAGTTATCCAGGTGTGGTTGAATTGACAACTCAACTGCTAATACTAGAGAATATTCTTTGGCTCCCCTTGTGTCAAGTCAATAAATTTGGGTTGAATACTCTACCCTCGAAAACTGTTGCGATCCCCTATACTTGTGGGTTATCAAGACTATTTTCTAGCGTTGTTGCCGGGGAGCATAGCTCTATTCTTTGAGTCACTTGGGATGTATATCTTCTGGTCACTATGAGGAACTTGAAAGACCAAAGGACTAAGATTTATCCCTCAACTACGAGGGGAGGTAAGGAACTGCCATCTAGCTCTGCACTAGATTCTCCTTCTATTGTGAGTAAGCTTGCGACACCTAAACCTGCTTCTGCTATGAATTCTGATATGTCGCATGTTATTGATGATGCCACTTCTTCTATGCATGATACTTATGATGAAACTACTTCTGTGCTTGAAACTACTGTGCCATTAGGTGAATTTCTTGATGAACAACTTGCTAGGGTTAGAGAGAATGAAATTATTGAAGATGATATTATTGAAGACAGTGATGATGATGGTTCTCCCCCTAAGTATGAATTGCCCGTTGTTCCTGAGGGTTATGTTATGGATGAAGAAACTGCTAGAGATTTTCTGGCTTAAAATGATAGATTTGATCTTAAGAATTTATTAGTTAAATCGAAATAGAAATCTCTAAATGCTAGAATCAAATATGATCCCTCTTTTGCTACTTCACCTATCTTTGTTACTGATAAGGATTATGAATTCTCTGTCGGTCCTGAGATAATTACTTTGGTTGAATCTGATCCTTTTTATGGCTATGGATCTGAAACTATTGTGGCACATCTTACTAAGTTAAATGATATAGCCACCCTGTAAACTAATGATGAGAAATCCCACTACTATTATATCCTTAAGATATTTCCATTCTCATTACAGGGTGATGCTAAAACTTGGTTTAATTCTCTTGATCCTGGTTGTGTGCGTAGTCCCCAGGATATGATTTATTACTTCTCTACTAAATATTTCCCTTCTCATAGGAAACAAGCTTCCTTGAGGGAAATATATAATTTTGTGCAAATTGAAGAAGAGAGTCTCCCACAAGCTTGGGGGAGGCTTCTCCGGTTACTTAATGCTTTGCCTGATCATCCTATTAAGAAAAATGAAATACTTGATATCTTTTATAATGGACTGACTGATGCTTCCAAGGACCACTTGGATAGTAGTGTTGGTTGTGTTTTCAGGGACAGAACGGTCGATCAAGCTGAATTGCTATTGAATAATATGTTGACTAATGAAAATAATTGGACTCTTCTTGAGCCAATTCCTGAGTCAATTGAGCCAACTCCTGAGCCAATTCCTAAACCTACTCCGAAGAAGAGAGGTGTTCTATTTCTCAGTCCTGAAGATATGCAAGAAGCAAAGAAATCTATGAAAGAAAAAGGTAAAGCTGAAGATGTTAAGAATTTACCTCTTGTTGAAGAAATACATGGCCTTAATATACCAACTATTGAACAAACACATGGTCTTGATAACTCGACACAGGTAGTAAAGGTAAATTCTCTCTATAGATATGATAAAGTTGAAATCTCGACTACTAAGTTTGCTAACCAATGTTTGGATGAATTTGATGACTTTATGGATAGACAAGAAAACTTTAATGCTTATGTTGGTAGAGAATTAAAGAGTAATTCTTACATGATTGGACGCTTGAGTGATTATATGGCTAGAGTTAAAGGTGAACTTAAACTCATTAGTAAATATGATTCTATGGTTATCACTCAAGCAGAACAAGTACTTAAAGCTCAAAGTGATTTGCTCGATGAATTAAATAATAACCATGATTTTGCTGTTAGAGTGGCTACTAGAACGGGTAAAATGACTCAAGAACCTTTGTATCCTGAAGGCTACCCTAAGAGAATTGAGCAAGATTCTTAGAGAAATAATTTAGATGCATCTAGTCCTTCTAAAAAGAAGAAAAAGAAAAATGATAGGACTTTGCATGCTTCTAGTGAACCTGTTGTAGACACACCTGAGAATCCCAATGATATTTCTATTTTTGATGTTGAAACACAATCTGGTGATGAACATGAACCTAGTGATAATGTTAATGATAATGTTCATGTTGATGCTCAACCTAGCAATAATAATGATGTAGAGATTGAACCTGCTGTTGATCTTGATAACCCACAATCAAAGAATCAATGTTATGATAAGAGAGATTTTGTTTCTAGGAAGCACGGTAAAGAAAGAGAACCATGGGTTCAGAAACCCATGCCTTTCCCTCCTAAGCCATCTAAGAAAAAGGATGATGAGGATTTTGAGTGCTTTGCTAAAATGATTAGACCTATCTTCTTATGTATGCGCTTAACTGATATGCTTAAAGTAAATCCTTATGATACATACATGAAGGATATTATTACAAATAAAAGAAAGATACCGGAAGCTGAAATTTCCACCATGCTTGCCAATTACACTTTTAAAGGTGGAATACCAAAGAAACTAGGAGATCTAGGAGTACCAACTATTCCTTGCTCCGTTGCTTTATGTGATCTTGGAGCCGGTGTTAGTGTTATGCCTCTCTCTTTATATCGTAGACTTGAATTGAATAAGTTGACACCTACTGAAATATCTTTGCAAATGCTTGATAAATCAACTGCTATACCTGTCGGTATTTGTGAGGATGTGCCTGTTGTGGTTGCAAATGTCACTATCTTAATGGACTTTGTTATTCTTGATATTCCCGAGGACGATAGTATGTCGATTATCCTTGTAGACCCTTTTTGAATAGTGCATGGGCTGTTATTGATTGCAACAAAGGCAATGTCACTTTTCATATTAATGGTAATGAGCATACGGTACACTTTCCGAGGAAACAACCTCAAGTTCATAGCATCAACTCTATTGGAAAAATTCCAACTATCATTATTGGAGGTTTTGAATTTCCTTTTCCTACTATCAAGAAGAAATATGATATTCTTATTATTGGGGATGTGCATATCCCCGTTGAGGTAACCTAGTGTTATCCGAAATTTCTCTGTTTCCATGTTATTTGGAATGATTTTGTTAACAAGACTTGATCAACCTTGTTAGTGGATTCCTTTTGATGAGCATGAGATGGATGAAGCTAGAAGGCACAACCTTCTGTACCCTCCTTTTACTTTTTGATACTTAGATTAAATAAAGCAAAAATAGTATTTTCTGTCTGTTTTATCCATGCAATAAGAATTTACCTAAAAATAAAAGTCCTCCAAATGCCCTGCCAATTTAGTATGATTTTTTCTGGAATATTTGAGAATATCTGGCACTGAGAACACACCAGGGGGAGCTGGCACCTGGCCACGAGGGTCCAGGGCGCGCCCACCCTTATAGGGCACGCCCCTACCTCGTCGGCCCATGGTGGCACCCTCCACTTATTCCTACACCCACACACTTCGTCTTCCTCCAAAAAAAACCACCATCCAGCTCAAGCACGAGTTCTAGCTCATTTTGCTGCGATTTTGGATCTCCTTGCTCAAAGCTCCATTCACAAAACTGCTTTGGGAGATTGTTCCTTGGTATGTGACTCCTCCAATGTTCCAATTAGTTTTTGTTCTACTGCTTTAATCATTGCAAATTTTTGCTGCCGAGGTGACCCTGTTCTTGAGCTTGCATGTTAAATTTATGAGGTCCTAAGTAATTCTAATGCATGATATAGGCTCTAGGCACTTGTGGGAGTAGTTGCAATCAATTTTGTTTAGTTTCATTCACTTTTATTTTGAGTTACTAAAAATTTCAGAAATTTTCTGGAAATGATTAAGAGATTTTTGAGGGGCTCTTCTAGCCAAGGCTCCAAGGATAAGCAAGCTAAGGAGAATGAAAAGCCCAAGTATAATCTTCCTCGTGTGGTAGAAGTATGGCCGTGTGAATGGCCTTGTGATGATTTCTTGAGAGCAGCCGGGATTTATGAAGACTTTTATTCTTTGGCTGATAATGCTGGCCTCACTGACTTCCTCCACGATCGAATCGAATAGTATCTCTTACTCACGAATACTTTCGTGCAAAACTTCTACTATTATGCTAAGAAATCACCTCCTTCAGTAGCATTTCATTTATATGATGTGGCTAGGGAGATGTCAGTACGTAATTTTTGCACGGTTTGCAAAATTCCCTTCGAGGGCAGCCTAGAGGAACCACATCGTAAAGATGTGGATGGTTTTATTGATAATATTACTGTAGGGGAATCGAGGAAGGTTTCCGATGCAAGAATTACTAGCATACATTTTCCTGTTTTACGCTACTTTGCAATATTTGCTAGTCGATGCTTAATTGGCCGCGGAAACTGTGGAAACCTTAGTGTTCCTGATATTATTATTTTGTTCCATGCTTTATTCCATGATAACTCTGTTAGTATGGGTGCTATTATTGCTAAACGGTTAAGCCTGAACCGTACGAAGGGCCCCATCTTTGGAGGTATCTATGCTTCACGCCTTGCTAAACACTTCGAAATACCTATTAGGCATTTTGAGAAAGAGGAAAAATTGCTGCCCCCTACCTTTTTAGATTACAAGATCATGGTACCGCATGAGTTTATTGTTAACAATGATGATAAGATGCTTATGTATAATTTGAGATTTCATAAGAAACACAATGAGATTATTATCCTGCCTGCGCCCTCTTTGTTTGATTTAACTGCAGGCCATTAACTTGTCTTGCTGGAGGCCGTCTACGTGCTCCGTGGCCAGACATTAGCTCTAGAGCCTGAGCTGGAACCACTACTTGACCCTTATGGACCATCATCTTGTCAGTGGGATCCGGAGCAGATCGCCAGCCAGTGGCAGTACGATGACGCTCCTCAGTACACCGGGGAGAGTAGCCGCGATCCATGGCCATAGGTTAACTTAGGCCAAAAGCCTAAGCTTGGGGGAGTACGTATTTCTCACCGACATTACATTCATGTTCACACACTCATTCTAGTTGTCGGTGCTCATACTTTTTCATTGTACTATCCATGCTAGTTTAATTTCTTTTTCTAGCTTTCTTCATGAGTGTTTGATAAACCTTAAGAAAAACCCAAAAAATAGTTAGTTTAATTTCCATGCTTGTAGTAATAATTAAAAGAAAACCCAATAAGATTTCTCGTTCTTCTTTTGCTTGTTGGGAGCTTTCCCGTGTAAATAGTTTTATTTCTTTTCTTTCCATTGGGGGTCGAGAGGAGAAGACCATAATGAAAATGTTTAGTGGCCCTAATATGCGTGATTGTTGATTTAACCAAGAGCCCATATTACCTTGTCTTCTCCCTTGAATTGAATGCTTGCAGATTCCAGCTTAGTCCAATGCACGTGCACTATTATTATTATACACACCGTTCGGTCGTGCAAGTGAAAGGCAATAATGATGATATATGATGGACTGATTGAGATGAGACAAGCTGGTATGAACTCGACCCCTCCTGATTTTGTAAATATGATTAGTTCATCATTCCTGATTCATCCTATTATGAATAAACATGTTTCCAATGACAATTATAGATTATAGTTTCTTATGCCATGCTTAATTAGCTAGGAGCTTATAATGGTTTACTTTGCGTGCCAACATGCTATTAAAATGGTTGTGATGTGGTGTGATAGGGTGGTATCCTCCTTTGAATGATCTGAGTGACTTGACTTGGCACATGTTCACGCATGTAGTTGAAACAAAATCAACATAGCCTTCATGATATTTATGTTCCTAGTGGATTATATCCTACTCATGCTTGCACTCGGTGTTGATTAATTTTAATGCATGTTCATGACTGTTGTCGCTCTCTCAGTTGGTCGCTTCCCAGTCTTTTGCTAGCCGTCACTTGTACTAAGCGGGACTACTGCTTGTGCATCCAAACTCCATAAACCCCAAAGTTATTCCATATGAGTCCACCATACCTTCCTATATGCGGTATTTACCTGCCATTCCTAGTAAATTTGTATGTGCCAAACTCCAAACCTTCAAATGAAATTCTGTTTTGTATGCTCAAGCAGCTCATGTATCAACTAGGGATGTCTGTATATTCCATGTTGGGTGGGTTATTCTCAAGAGGAGTGGACTCCGCTCTTCATTCACGAGTAAATGGCTGTTAACCGGGATGCCCAGTCCCATGATCAAAAGATCAAATAAAATCAAAATAATTAAACAAAACTCCCCCAGGATTGTTGCTAGTTGGAGGCACCCCTTGTTTCGGGAAAGCCATGGATTGATGCTTGTTAGTGGTGGGGGAGTATACACTTTACCATTATGTTTGGGAACCGCCTATATGTGTGTAGCATGGAAGATATCGAGATCTCATAGTTGTTACGTTGACAGTGAAAGTATACCGCTCAAAATGTTATTCATCTCTATTTCAAAACCGAGCTCTGGGACTATCCATTTACTTTTATGTTGATCATCACCCTCTTATTAAAAAGCACCCGCTGGAGAGCACCGCTGTCATTTGCATGCATTACTATTAGTTTATATTGGTTATGACTATGACTGGATCTCTTTTACCATGAATTACAATGTTTAGTCAGTACTTGATCTTTAAAGGTTCTCTTCATTTATGTTTTGCGGTCTCAGAAAGGGCTAGCGAGATACCATCTTCTTATATCATATTATGATTGTTTTGAGAAAGTATTGTCATCCGAGATTTATTATTATTGCTCGCTAGTTGATATGACATTGATATGAGTAAACATGAGACCTAAGTGTTATTGTGAATATGGTTAGTTCATAATCTTTGCTGAAAACTTGAATGCTGGCTTTACATATTTGCAATAACGAGAGCAAACAGAGTTTGTAAAAGTTTTTCTTTATCACTTTCAGTTTATCAACTGAATTGCTTGAGGACAAGCAAAGGTTTAAGCTTGGGGGTGTTGATACGTCTCTGTCGTATCTACTTTTCCAAACACTTTTGCCCTTGTTTTGGACTCTAACTCGCATAATTTGAATGGAACTAACCCGGGCTGACGCTGCTTTCAGCAGAACTGCCATGGTGTTATTTCTGTGCAGAAATAAAAGATCTCGGAATGACCTGAAAATCCATGGAGCAACTTTTCAGAATAAATAAAAAATACTGGTGAAAGAATCAGCGTCAGGGGGCCCACACCCTGTCCACGAAGGTGGGGGGCGCGCCCCCTCCCCCTGGGCGCGCCCCCTGCCTCGTGGGCCCCCCGGACGTCCACCAACCTCAACTCAACTCCATATATTTGCTTGCGCGGAGAAATAAATCAGAGAGAAAGTTTCATCGTGTTTTACAATACGGAGCCACTGCCAAGCCCTAATCTCTCTCGGGAGAGCTGGTCTGGAGTTCGTTCGGGGCTCCAGAGAGGGGGATTCGTCGCCGTCGTCATCATCAACCATCCTCCATCACCAATTTCATGATGCTCACCGCCATGCGTGAGTAATTCCATCGTAGGCTTGCTGGACGGTGATGGGTTGGTTGAGATTTACCATGTAATCAAGTTAGTTTTGTTAGGGTTTGATCCCTAGTATCCACTATGTTCTGAGATTGATGTTGCTATGACTTTGCTATGCTTAATGCTTGTCACTAGGGTCCGAGTGCCATGATTTCAGATCTGAACCTATTATGTTTTCATGAATATATGTGAGTTCTTGATCCTATCTTGCAAGTCTATAGTGACCTATTATGTGTTATGATCCGACAACCCCGAAGTGACAATAATCGGGATACTTCTCGGTGATGACAGTTGTTTGAGGAGTTCATGCATTCACTAAGTGCTAATTCTTTGGTCCGGTACTCTATTAAAAGGAGGCCTTAATATCCCTTAGTTTCCAATAGGACCCCGCTGCCACGGGAGGGTAGGACAAAAGATGTCATGCAAGTTCTTTTCCATAAGCACGTATGACTATATTCGGAATACATGCCTACATTACATTGATGAACTAGAACTAGTTCCGTGTCACCCTATGTTATAACTATTACATGAGGAATGGCATCCGACATAATTATCCATCACTGATCCAATGCCTACGAGCTTTTCACATATTGTGCTTTGCTTATTTACTTTACCGTTGCAACTGTTACAATCACTACAAAACTGCTACCGTTACTTTTGCTACTGTTACTGTTACTTCCATACTACTTTGCTACTAAATACTTTGCTACAGATACTAAGTTATCCAAGTGTGGTTGAATTGACAACTCAACTGCTAATACTTGAGAATATTCTTTGGCTCCCCTTGTGTCGAATCAATAAATTTGGGTTCAATACTCTACCCTCGAAAACTGTTGCGATCCCCTATACTTGTGGGTTATCACCCGCCTCGAGACGGAGGACCTCCGCTTGGGGTGCGAATGACACCAGTTGAAGGTCGCCATCAACGTCCACTACTAGGGAAAAGCCTATACACAGAATCTTAGCAGCAGCGCGGTTCAAAATGGGGCGCTGCTGCTAACTAGTTGTAGCGCGTGTCACGTAAACTCGCTGCTGATAAGGATTTAGCAGTAGCGCACTCGGCCAGAAACGCGCTGCTACAAATATCGACCGGCGGTGTTCGCCTAACTCTAAGTAGCAGTAGCACGGTCGCAAGAACAGCGCTACTGCTAAGTATGTAGTAGTAGCGCGCTTTTTTTGAGATCGCTGCTGGTAAGTTTCAAATTGCCACAATTTTTTGTCCCAGTTAGCAGTAGCGCCATACCGCAAAGCACGCTGCTGCTAAATACTTAGCAGTAGCGCGTTTTCGCTCCCGCGCTACTGCTAACCCGCACCAACCCAACACCTTTCCCCACCCGTCCCTCCCCTCCCCCTCCTCTTTTCCCTTCCCCCTACCTCCCCCTCCTCTCTTCCCTTCCCCCCTACCTCCACCACATGCTCCCACTCTCACTCTTCTTCTTCTCCTCAATACTTCTCCCCCATTACTCTCTCTCTTCTATCCACCTTTCTCTCTCTTCATTAC
>NC_041381.1:354251095-354255776 GCF_002162155.2 Triticum dicoccoides | reverse complement strand
GCACCAACCCAACACCTTTCCCCACCCGTCCCTCCCCTCCCCCTCCTCTTTTCCCTTCCCCCTACCTCCCCCTCCTCTCTTCCCTTCCCCCTACCTCCACCACATGCTCCCACTCTCACTCTTCTTCTTCTCCTCAATACTTCTCCCCCATTACTCTCTCTCTTCTATCCACCTTTCTCTCTCTTCATTACTCCTACATAACTACACCACCTCCATTAATGCATCTCCTTTCTCTTTTTCCTTCCCCCTCCACTAGTTGAAGTTGTCTCCTCCCAAATTAGGTAGCTAGGTAGATGTAGGATTTAGTTAAGTGACCTATTTTCCCCCTAACTAGATCTATCTTTGTCAAGAAGAGCTTTGTGCACTTTTGATCTCCCTACAACATCATCTCCACCGTGTGCTCAATCTCGATCGAGATAGAGGTGATGAAAATTTCATGCTTTTGCAAAATGGAAATGTGTTTATGTGTGTGTGATATGTTTGTGGAAATTGTGTGTGTGGCATGAGTTGACGCCGCCAAATTGTGCTTTTTAGTTGCCTATGTTTTGCCGAAATGTCGATTTATTTCCGTTTCGGTGAATTCCGGGCAAACTCTAGATCCATATATGTCCTATTTTTAGGGAAGGTCATGCCGAAAAATTTTATGACTTTGATGCATGCATGCATTTTTATAATCAATTTTTTTATTATTACCGTGCAGAGTTGACAATGGTCAGTGGAACGATGGTGGACAGGTGGTTTCGGTCGGCGGTGCAGGACATGAAAGAAAATAACCGGACAGAGGTTTTATGTCCGTGTCGAAAATGCAAAGGAATACTTTGGCTCAACCCCCATGACGATGGTCGTGTCGAAGCGCACCTGCTCATGACTGGTTTCATGGATGGCTATACTCGATGGATAATTGAAGATGAGGATGACAATGTTGAGGATGCCGACGGGGCAGGCAATGATGACACGGGGCAAGACGAAGAGACGATCGATAATGGCGGCGGGGAAGAGGCCGGACATGGCGGCGGAGAAGGGGCCGGACATGGCGGAGGAGAAGCGGCCGGACATGGCGGTGGAGAGAACGACATGGACTCCACGCAGCAGAGTTCGTCGGTACTAAGTTCAATTGTGCGGGACCCTCATGTTCAAGCATTGCTTCGCAAGGAGACGAGTACTGAGAGAGCTGCTTCTAGAGAGGAGGCTAAGCTGGAGCAACTGGTGGTAGACTCTTACACTCCATTGTATGATGGTTGCAATCCTGAGGTGACCCGGTTGAGTTTCACGCTCCAACTCCTGAAGACGAAGGCTAAAAACAAATGGACCGACACTAGCCTCGATGAGCATCTCAAGTACCTAAAGGATGTTCTTCCGGCGGGTAATCTATGTCCTACTAGTGTTGATGAGGCCAAGAAGATCGTGTGCCCTCTTGATCTGCCACACGTTAGATACCATGCATGCATCAACGATTGCATAATTTATCGGAAGGAGCACGTGGAAAAAACAAGCTGTCCGGTGTGCAATGCTTCTCGATACAAGAAAGCCGGGAATAAATGTCCCCAGAAAGTTGTATGGTACTTACCGATCACTCCCCGTCTCCAGAGGTATTTTATAGATCCCAAGGAAGCAAAGCTAACGTGCTGGCACACGGAGAGGAAGAAGCCCGGCGATGGAGATGATCCGAAGCTGAGACACGTGAAGGATGGAAGCCAGTGGAGAGCGTTGAACAGCTTCTATTGGTATTTTGAATGTGATGCAAGGAACATCGTGCTCGGCGCGTGTACCGATGGCATGAATCCGTTTGGCAACCAGAACACCAACCATAGTACATGGCCCGTGTTTGTATGGATGTACAACCTCCCCCCTGGTTGTGCATGAAATCGAAGTACATTCACATGAGCATGCTTATTCAAGGGCCGAAACAACCAGGAAATAATATTAATTTGTATCTGGGGCTACATCAAGAGGAGTTAGACACGTTATGGAAAACACCGGCCAAGACATGGGACGCCAGCAAAGGTGAGTATTTCAACATGAGAGCCGCGCTGATCACGACAGTGCAGGACTATCTTGGTTACGGATATGTGGCAGGCCAGGTGTGCCATGGATATTGCGGATGCACGCGGTGCATGGATGATACAACGTCTCAGCAGCTAACGTCAAGGAAAGATGGCGGGTCTGGGAAAATCGTGTACATGGGGCATCGAAGATGGCTTGAACAGGACGACCCGTGGAGAAACCGTGGAGATCTATTCAATGGTCACGCTGAGCATCGAGGACCTCCACGTAAGCGGAGCAGTGCCGAAATCGATGAGCTGTTGAAAAACTGGAAGGAGTGCCCCGCGCCGGGAAAGACGATGAGAAAGGCGCCGGAGCCGCTGCTGAAGGTATGGAAGACGAGGTCTGTGTTCTGGGACTTGGAGTACTGGCACAAACTCGATACACCTCATTGCCTTGATCAAATGCATATCTGTAAGAATGTCCTTGAGAGCTTGCTTGCAACACTAATGAACATGCCGGATAAGACTAAGGATGGGCCGAAGGCAAGAAAAGACTTGCAAGATTTGAAAATCAGGGAAGATCTGCACATGCCGCCCTGTAAAATGTCAGACGAGACAGAGGCGGAGACAGAGGCACGGGAGAAGAAGGGCAAGAAAATAAAGAAAGAGGATTATTGCCCCCCCCCTCTTGCTTCACCTTAAGTCAGGCTGAGATCAATCAATTCTTTAAGTGCCTTACCGGAGTGAAAGTTAGTTCCGGTTACTGTGGAAAGATAAGCAGATATCTAGACACGGACAAGAAAAGGTTCAGCGGGATGAAGTCTCATGACTGTCATGTGATGATGACGCAGATACTACCTGTTGCCCTTAGAGGGATAATGGACAAGCACGTCCGTGACACGCTTATTGGTCTCTGCAACTTTTTCGACGTCATCTCTCAAAAGTCGATCAGTGTGAAGCAGCTCCAAAGGCTACAGGAAGAGATCGTTGTGATACCGAATGAGCTTGAGATGTACTTCCCGCCCGCGTTCTTCAACGTGATGGTGCATCTGTGTCTCCATATTGTGGATGACATAATAGACCTGGGGCCGTCATTCCTGCACAACATGATGCCGTTTGAGAGGATGAATGGGATCATCAAAGGATTCGTTCGTAACGTGTCCCGTCCGGATGGAAGCATCGTCCAGGGCTATTTGGCACAAGAGTGCATCTCTTTCTGTGAGAATTTTCTATATGGCGCAGACCAGCCGCCTGGTGTTAGTGTTGGTTTGCCCGTTAACAAGCACGATGGGAGGCTCGAAGGAGATTGTCACTGCAACGGTCGCAGGGAACTGCACGTGGCATACTCAGATCGACGCATCGACTTTGACAGAGCAAACTTGGTAGTGCTACAACACCTAGACGAGGTAGATCCTTTCGTGGCACTGCACAAAGAAATTATCGCAAAGAAGTACCGTGACCGGGGGGTATGCAGGACGGACGCCGAAGTTACTAGAGAGCACAACTCCACTTTCCTGCATTGGTTCAAAGAGCATATTATTGCTAATCCCCTGGAGGAGGGCTCTAAGGACGGATTGCTCATATACGCCTTAGCACGTGGCCCCTCGCCCAACCTCGTAACCTATCAGGCATATGATATCAACGGATACACGTTCTACACGGAGGCAAAAGATATGGACAATGATGATCAGAACTCAGGGGTGACGATGGAATGCATGACCGGCAGCGACAACGACACAACTGAATGATTTTATGGAAGGGTCGAGGAGATCTGGGAGCTTGACTACTCTGGACTGCACAACACGATGATGTTCCGTGTCAGATGGGCTAAGAATGTCGAAAGAGAAAGCCAGATGTTCACTACCATAACTATACCCGACACCAAGAGCGCTACTGTGAACACTATCGCAAAAAACGAGCCATGGGTACACGCTAAGCACGTGACACAATGCTTCTTCATAACTGACCGGCGCAATCCCAGCCGTGTTGTCGTGAGGAGAGGCAAAAGGAACATCATTGGAATGGATGGAGTCGCCAACGAGGAAGACTATGATCAGTACGGCAACCCGATGAGGGAAGATGACGATGATGATGAAGTATACGTCAAAAGAAGAATCAATACTACATTACCTAAGAAAAATCGTACTCCATGGAAAAGGCAAAGTCACAATGAGGGGCTCAATTATTCTTTGACGAACAAGAAGGGAAAGAAGCTGACTCAAAAACGAAAACATCAGCACTGAGGAAACATATGTGATGGGTCCAATGATGTGTAATATATATATATATATATATATTTCTATTTTGTATACACACTTAGCCATTATTATGCATGGGTCCAATGATGTGTAATATATATGTTCCTATTTAGTAGTAGCAGCGATGGTAGTAGCAGCGCGTTTCTCCTAAACCGCTGCAGGTACAGATCTTAGTAGTAGCGCGTTTCTCCTAAACCGCTGCAGCTACAGAATTTAGTAGTAGCGTGTTTCTCCTAAACCGCTGCAGCTACTGAATTTAGTAGCAGCGCGTTTTGACATAACGCGCTACTGCTACGTCCACTTAACCCAAAATTCTCACTCGCCCTGCTTCATCCCGCCATTTCCCCCCAAATCCCCACTCTCTCTCCCCCGTCGCACCGCCGCGCCCGACCCGGCCCCGGCGCTCGCCCCCGACTCCGCCGGCGCCGGCGCTCGCCC
>NC_041381.1:354148404-354250642 GCF_002162155.2 Triticum dicoccoides | reverse complement strand
GACCACGCCGCTCGCCCCCGACCCAGCCGCTCGCCCCTGACTCCGGCGCCGACGCTCGCCCCCGACCCTGGCGCGCTCGCCCCCGACCCGTCGGCCCTCACCTCCCTCCTCTCCCCTGCCGGCCGTCGTCGGGCCTGCCTCCTCGCCCCTGCACTCTCTGTAAACCCCCCCTCTCTGCTAGGGTTCTTCATGTTAATTAATTAGGTTATCTATTTAGTTATGAATTTAGCTAGGTTTCAAAATTAGCTGAATTTATATGCAAATTTGAACTGGACATGTGATATGTGCATATGTCATGTTTTGGACATGTCATGTTTGGAAAATGATCCGAGTGGCCTATGTTACGCCGGAATGTTGATTCATTTCTATTTCGGTGAATTTCAGGCGCTCGATATGTCCATATTTTAGCAAAGGTCATGCCGAAATTTCTCGTGAATAAAGGCATGATTTGTGCTACATAGTTGGCACATCGAGTGCTGGCACATAGATTTATTTTTATGTCATTTCTCATTTATTCATACTTTTAGAAATAAATGAGGACACTTAATCATAGGAAACATGTCGAACAACGAAGAAACTGGGCCTTCTGACCAAGATGAAGACGAGATGGATTATGAGGGTGAACAAGAGTACCTCGACTATTTGACTGCTAAGGTAGGTTTGCAGGTCGGCCTTGATGATGGTACTGACACCGACATCGACACCGACGGCGTCGGCACCGATGGCGGCGCCGAGACTGGTGGGGAAGGTACCGGCGGGGAAGATACCGGCGGGGATGGTACCGGCCCCGATGCTGCTACCGAAAAGAGGAAGCATAAGAAGCAGAGGATACGAAAACCTAACAAACTAGGGATAGGACGACTTGTGATCACAAAGATGGCACCTGGCAAGTTTGAGCCGTGAGAGCCAGAAGAACCTCGCAAGTGCTATGGGAACCAAGTAGGATGCATCCTACGGGAATGCGCGAGCATCAACGACGATGACTTAAGGAGTAAAGAACATTTGACGCAGTTGCTCCTAACGAAGTTGCACAAGAGATTCAAGTTCCCCGACCGGGATGATAACATAGAACAACCGTGGGATGATCTGAAGATGAAAAAGATTAACAATCACGCCATGGGCATGTTCAGCAATGATTTGGCCTCCTAGAAAGGGAGGGTGAAACGAGCTATTGAGGCTGATGAACCCCTGTCCAAGATTCTGGAGGAAAATCCGACACTTACGGAAGAGGAGTTCGAAAAGTTCAAGGAAACTTGCGCTACCGAGGCAGCCAAGGCTAAGGCTGCGAAATTCAAAAGCCTTCAGCAAAGGAACACGGGGAAGCATCGCCTCGGAAGCCGTGGCTACCTCGGTAAAAGGCCCATATGGGATAAGGAGGACGCGGAACGTGAAGCCACGGGTCTCCCAGACCCCTTCGCGAAGTTCACCAACCCCTTGGAGCATGACTTCATCAGGGCCCGCTACAAGTGGGACAAGGAGAAAAAGGTTTTTTACACGGACAAGATCACAAGGAAATTGATTAGACTACTGGAGAAGCAACCCCGGCTTGCAGCCGAAAGCCCTACATCTCCGATGAGTCCCAAGTGGGACACCCCTCTCAACCGGGCCTTGAACGAACTTAAGGGACTCCCGTTGGACCAGCGGCCGCAATATGGTCGTGTGCACGGCGCTGGAGACGGCGCCACGTGGAAGGTGTTTTACAACGACGGCCCGGAGGCCAAGAAGCAGAAAAAGAAGTTTAGTCAGGCGGACATCGATGCAAAGGTGAAGCTTGCGGTCGAGAAAAAAGCAGCTAAGGACGCGAAAAAAGCAGCCGAGGACAAATATGAGTTGCTACAGCAGGCAGTCAATGCAGCTGTAACTGCCTGCAGAAATGATTTCGCTACTAACTTGGTTCCAGTTATCATCAACTGGGCGAAGGAAAATCCAGACAAGACGATACATGATTTCCCGATGCCCAGTTTTGTCGCGAGCAACTCCATGAACAACAACACCATCGCACCATCAGTTGCTCAAGCAACCGGGCCTCCTCTCGCAGCCGCTCCCGCTCATAGCAGCCCGTCCTCAGTCTCAGGCGCGCTAGGTGGGCCTTCGTCTTTGGCTGAGCTCGACGCCGTCACGGTAATTACATGTCCCACCAACATATATATATGGATAATATTCCATTTTTGTTGCCTTTCGGTTGTTTTACGCCACAGACATATGTGTTTGCAGGCGAAAGAAACCCCGTGCACCATACTCTACTTGATCAAAGGCCAGAAGGTGGACGTGGGAAAGGGGATGATAATGGACCCCTCTCAACGCACGTTCCACAAGCAGCCGATCCCCGCTGGGCACTTTAGGGTTAGCTTGACCAGTGTGAAATTGGGGCACGAGGATTTGCCTCCTCCAGTACAGCATGTGGGAGCGGACGACGAGACCCCGCCGTGGATTGGACGCTGCAAGGGTTGGGTGCTGCTATGGCCGAAGAATCTTATTCGTCTGGATCCGGCCGAGAGCACACGAATAACTACCACACATCAACAAGCATGTGCGGAGACCACCACCCCGCCTACGCAATTACCAGCTCCTGTAGTGCCGGGTGAGAGCGGCGGACGACATGATGAAGGGGGTGCAATAGTACTGGCTGATGTAATTTCTCCTGTAGAACAGATAATGGATGATGAGACGGAGGTCGACCCTATGGATTACCTCAATACAAACGCGTATGACTGTGACATAGATATGATGAGTCAACCATATGACGAATCGGGCTATCAGCTTGCTAATGAGGATATGGATGATATGCCCGGGCAGGGTCGTACCATGGATTGCAAAAAGTCTCTCTTCATGAAATCCTCACAGGACACGCCTGAAGATGCTGCCTCAACACAGGCTCAACTAGCTGGGCGCGAGGGTCGTACAGTACTTAGCCCGGGAACACTTGGGCAGGTGTTAAGGAAGGGTCTGGAAGGTGTGCCCAAGAAAAAGGAGAGGAAGAGATCGGGGAAGGTAACTGCCTCCAAACAAGCCAGAGCACACAGCAGCCAGACGATGCATTCTGAAGAGCGTGTACCCGTGAAAGGTGCGGTCATGTTCCATCTCATGGGCGAGCCGATGCTACCACCGAAACCGCTGGAGGCACTATCAGGGGATCTCAGGAGACTGCACGACCATGTGCTATCGACTGAGAAAAGCCTACTAGCCTCAAAGGATCCAGGATATCCGACATACGCGGCTCGTGTGCCTGAGGGGAAGTGCTACGTCGACACACGGCCCGCGGAGGTGTTCTTCCTACGGTTTGACCATATCTTTGAGATGTTTCTAACAAGGCGGCTTGATTTTACTATCGTCCGCCTTTTTGCGCTACATATGAGCTCCGTCATGAAGAGTGAAGAAGTCTCGCAAATCTGTGTGGCGGATCCGTACTACATGCACGAGTCTTTCTTGAGTCTCGGCGACTTTGAGCATGAAACTGCTAGGGAGTACCTCCAAAACTTCATGGTACAGAATAAGGACCGGGAAATTGTCCTCGTGCCTTATCATCCAAAGTAAGTCAGTTCCGGACAACCCTTTCGTACATTTCAATCATTCCTTCTCTCTCATATGGGGAATAATTTGAGGTGTCTTTTCCCCGCAGCAACGGGCGCGCCGTCCTTATCGTTCTTTACCCGCAAGTCTCCCACGCCGTGTATTTTGACCCTTCCAGAGACTACGAGAAAAAGGACTACACCCACATAATGAATATTCTAGATGATGCTCTCCAAGGCTTCAGCCTTAGAGGTGGCCACGTGCATATCAAGAAACAAAGGAACAAGAAGATGGGTTTCGCGCATAAAACTAACTTCTCCTGCATCCATGTCCCAAAACCCAGCAAGAAGGATGGATTCTACATCGTCCATCTCATGATTCAGTTCAACACGGATCACCAAAAGTTTCGCATTAACAACATAAATGATGATCATATCCACAAGTGGCTAGAATCTCATGGAGAAGCGAATTATAAACTTAGAGATGGCTTCTTTCGCATCCAAAGCGACATTGCGACGATCATCATGAAAGAAGTCGTCGATGAGAAGGGGATGTTCCACCACGGCCCTATATCGTGAACTGACGTCCGAACTCGCATAGGCATGCAACGTCTAGACCTCACGCCGTTCAAGAAGCTAGGGTTCATCCTCGATGATATGGAAGGATGGAACTTCTAGTGATTTATGATGCCGATGATGATGATATGTGTCGGTTGAACTTGTATACTTTTTGTAGCGATGAAACTTTGTGATGTCCATGGTCCCTGCCGAACTTGCGTAACACTACTTTGTTAGTTTGCGTACGATGACCTGCGTACCTCTAGTTAATTAATTTGCGTACTGTATATGTTGCATCTAGTTGCTAACCTTTCTTTTTTGGTGTTGCTCTAGTATATTTTGTTGCATATATATGATTGTACATCCTCTTCATGAACATGCATCTCTAACAGGTACCTAGTTTCTTGATGGCGAGATGGAAATGCTATGTTGTGTACAAAGGGAAGGTTCCGGGGGTGTACAACGAGTGGCATGAGTGTCAGGCGCAAGTGAATGGATTCACAGGTGCCAGCCATAAAGGCTTCAAAAGCAGACAAGAAGGAGAAGCTAGTTACTTGAGGTTCACGCTAGCGCGAGAGAGGACTTGTAACCGCCACCTCATGTACTGCATAGTTCCGCTCTCACTCATAGTGATAGCACTTCTTGCGTATACCTTTGTTTAGATGGATGACGTTGTTGTAGTTGCAAGTATTCGAGACTTGCATGTACTGCTATTTTTGAGATGATGACAAGATATCACTTTCTGTTGGATGATGATTATGATGAGACTATTTGTTTGTACATGCTATGATTACATTTGTGGTCTCACAGGCATTTGTATGTGTATCATGATGACATTTCTATGTGCTAAAGATTCTTCTACAAAGCCGGTTCAAATACAAAACAAATATGCCAAAAAAACTACTTAAATTAGCAGTAGCGAGTGTATAAAAGTTAGCAGCAGCGCCTCAATAGCAGTAGCGCGTCCAGCCAAAGAGCGCTAGCGCTACTAGCGGTAGCGAGCTTCCTCTAACCGCGCTGCTGCTACACTTGTGTAGCAGTAGCGCGGGTGCGCACGCGCTACTGCTATGAGTTAGCTGTAGCGCCTTATTAGTAGCGCGGGTACCCACGCTACTGATACATCTAAAACCCGCGCTGCTGCTAGCCTTTTCCCTAGTAGTGCTCGGGCATCTTCAGCATGAGCGTGCCAGCGCAAGCGCCGCGGTGTCCCTTGCAACTTCTCGCGAGGCTTGCGCTCGTGCCCTGGAGGAGGCCAGGGCCGCCAACCGCCATCATGAGGCGGCCAAGGAGCAAAAGCGGGGGCTCCATGATTGAAATGACGCCCTTGAGCAGGAGATCAAAGCGCAGGGCCGCCCTAGCAGCATCGCTAGACAGCGCCCCTTCCGATGAGGAAGAGGTCCAGGATCGCGAGGAGATGCTGGCGCTTGAGGTCTTGGGAGCACAGCCTGGAGCTTGAGCGGCTGGAGGTGAGGGAGCGCCAGGCAGCCACGGCTGAGGACGCCGTCGCCACATGGGAGGCCAAGATCCAGGAGGAGGCTGACCGGAGGGTAGCAAAGGCTCGAGTGGCTCTCACCGATGAGTACCGCCTGAAGATGGAGCTCCTGGAGGCCGAGGTCAAGGACAGGACTGCTGCCATCAAGACAAAGCTCGACGAGCCGGAGCAGCGCGAGAGGGCCGCCAAGGAAGCTCATGCCTCTGCTCAAGCTGACTTGGCCTCTGCTCGTGCCGACCTGTTCTTGCTTTAGTAGTAGGTTGATGGCGTCCCATCTCTCGCAAAGAAGAACGCAGATGAAGCATGCCGCCATCAGACACTGCAGCACATGCGTGCCTTGATGCTCCAGGATCTCAGGGTCGGTGCCAATAGGGACCTGGGCACCATCTGCAAGGGGAGCGTCACCCACCCGCACGAGGATGATGAAGCCAGCCACCTTCGCTTCTTCACCGAGATCGTGACCCATTTGGAGGACCGGGCCACGAGGGCTCGCGAGCTTGTTCAAGAGAGGAGCCGGGGCATTCTAGGGCGCGCGTTCCCACACGTCTTTAGCCACCTCCTCAACCTCGACCCCCACTTTGACTTTGACGCCGCCATAGCCCCCGTGCCCAGGGTTATCCAGGAAAACCTGGCGAACGACCATGTGGACGCCCTGGTCACAGAGTTTGCTCCCGAGGACGATGCTGTCATGATCGCGGCCGGAGAAGGCGACGCAAATGATGATGATGAAGACGATGCTAGTGACAGCGCGGGTGGCGCGGATGAAGATGGCGAGGATAGCACCGAAGGTAGTGCCTCTAGCTAGGTCTGCCTTGCCTTAATCTGCATGCAAAAAACCTTCAGGCACAGCCCTGTGGGGCGTAAAAGCATTTTTGAAAGGGGGGCCCCTTATAATGTATGAAACGACGATATGCCTTTTAAAAGTAGGATTTGGAATGTGCCATCGCAAGCCCACGGGCTCCTGAGCAGGGTAGTTGTTGCAACTTATCTTTATTCCGCAGGTCTTGAGGGAGCCCTGAGGTCACGGTCGCGCTCTCCTCCTGACGCAAGTCCTCCGGGGTTCGTGAGGTTTTAAGTCTCCCGGAAAGCCTGCTGGCCCACCCAAGTGGGCCTCACGAGGAGCCGATCGCCGGGTCACGACAAGGTGTGCGCGTGACGATCTTGCGGGGGTTGCACTGCAGCCCCCTGGGGGGCCTTGGCATCTTTGGAGCCAGCTCGGGTGTGCCTTGATGCGCGCATACCACGCCCAGCCCTCGCTTGCGTCGTGCTCGTAGGGGAGGCAGTAGGCGCGAGCCTCACTTGCAAAACAAGAAGCCAGAACGCAAGAAAGCGCCACGAGACAAGAAAAATTCCCCCCGTTTTTCTTTTGATAAACACACAAAATTCCAAATTTCATTCCAAAAGGCAGCAAGATGAGTTATAGAAAGAAGGGCGGAATCAAACGGCCGCGTCCGGCACCTAGCTAGTGTTCTTGTCGTCTCACCAGCATGGAGCTAAGTGCTTCCACTGGGCGTGGGCATAGTCATTGGGGGACAGTGTGGACGGCTAGCGCAGAGCATGGTGCTTCCACTTGGACGTGGGTGGGTGCCCCCATGAGGCCCGAGGGCGACACTCAGGAGACTTCGGGGCATGTACAACCCCACTCATTATTACGTGGACTACAAAAAGTACACTTCCATGATGATACATGTTTGTCACAGCAGGTCACGTTTTCTATCATGCATGTACATCCATGAAAATTTCAAGACATAATCAAGATTCTCATACCTATGCTGTCGTAGAAGTGTTCCATGACATTACCAAAATTATCATCACGGAAGTGTCCACTTCCATGACGATAAATGGCGCGTCATGGAATTTTTTTCATCAAGGGTAACCGACACGTGGCACCCACCATAACAGGTCGCCGTTAAGCTATCGGGTCTGGTTTTGGATTCGATAACCCGTTAACAGCCGGACCAATGGGGATTTTCCATGTGTAAAATTCTCATTGGCCAGAGGAAACACGTGTTGGCGCACCGTTGGGACAGTTGTCATCCACTCATTGGACAGGAGGCACCTATGATACGTCGACACATGGCATGGCCCAACAAAGGCACATTCCGGTGGAAAGGCCGGCCTGTTTGCCTTAGTCAAAGAGGTAGCGGGCCGGCCCACGGAAAGCCTCTTAATGGCCTGTTAGCATATAGCCCATTTAAAGCCCGCTAGGTCATGGCCTGTCACGGGATATCCGCGGGCACCTATGGGACCGGGTGGCCCCTTGTTGGTTCGGCAGGGGGACGTGGCGTTGCACAAAGAGCAGATCAGCGCACAGCAGCATGACAGAGAGCACACAAGCAATTTACCCAGGTTTGGGCCGCTGCGAGGCATGATACCCTACTCCTGCTTTGGTAGACTGATGGTGGAATGAGTGTGGTGGTGCGTAGTACACTTGCCCGGCAAAGCTCTGCCTCAGGGCCGTTGCGACAACACGCGTATGGTGGCTTGGGTTTGTCAACTTTCCAACCCTCTAACCCCTCCTACGAGTGCCATGGGGCTCCTTTTATATATTAAGGGGTCACCACAGTGGCAAAGTGGTAATTATCCACTGATATGGTAGCAAACAGTGCTATCATACCTAACTCTGCAGGCTGACAGGGTGCATTAAATGCACCGCTTAGTGTCACATCAATGGTTGCCCGACAAGGCCGGCCGGGCTATTTCGCCAACTCCGCGCCTGTTCTCTTAACACGTCGCAGGACGGGTGTCACCTATGGGTTTCTTCTATAGGAAATGGCTGCATGTGGCAAATGGCTTCCACTTAATCATCTTGCGGCTTGACACCGCACTGATCGAAGATGTGGGGCGTGCTTGAGTGGTTGGTGGGGCGGTTTAGCCTCTGCGAGCCCCGGCAGACTCTGCTAGAGAGTCTTGGTTGCTTGCTTCGGGTGGTGGCCTTGCCCCTTGCTAGGCTCGCCTACCTAGCAAGGGAGGCCCTTGACTTGCCGATATCTTGCTCTCTTGGCTCGATCTTGGTCCCTCTGAGCTGCATGTTGGTTCTTCAAGTCTCTTGGATCTCCAATCTCTGACTTGAGCTGGTGCTTCAATCTTGATCTTGTGCCTGTGCATAGTTGGGCAACATACCCAGGGTTTGTTGCACCGACAGAAGCCCCCGGGCTGCCCCGAACACGCTGCCGAGCGTCGTCGGGGTAGGCCATAATAAGTGCACAGGCAGAATTGCTGAAGGGGTTGGCCCCTTGATGTTTTCCGTTGCTGCTTCGTTAGTCTTGAATTCAGGGCGGTTTCCAATTTCCCCGCACGTGGTGTAAAGCCAATAGTGGTGGGGCCGTGGAAGTGATGGCCTGTGAATAACTAATGCACGAGGTAGAAACCGCCAAATTACTCTTCCCACGACGCGCCCTTATCCTCAGCCACGTACGCTGCATGCATCGCGCGGGGTAGGTAACGGAGGCGCGAGGCGCGGGAGAGCCTCTTGAGGTGGGTCCGTCTGTCTTGAATTGGTAGAGGAGGGCGATGGTTGCCCGTCGATGGAGTAGCTGCTCTTCCCCACTCGACCTATAAAAGGGAAGAGCGGAGGAGAGCGGAGTCATCCACCTTTGCGTTTCTCTTCTTCTTCTCTTTGTTCTGTGCTTCCGCTGGTGATGTTAAACAGAAGAGCCTGAGGCCAGCCCCTGGCTTCCGCTTGGGGGAATTGTTGCCTCACGCCAGTGTTGATGCTTGGGGAGTTAGCCTGATTCTTGGCGTGATGAATTTCTTGGTCTCTTCGAGGCTCGGCCGGGAGGCGGGGCTGGAGATCATTTGTAATCCCAGCATCGCCCCTCCCGGAGGTCTTGGGGCCGTTGTCAACGAGAGGCGCACCTTCCTGCCCACCAAGGAGGGGTGTGACGCGTCTCAGGCCCTCCGGCAGCTCCAACTACTTGTTGTTTCTCCGGGAGTAGTGGTGGTGAGGAGAAAGTGAGGGAAGATGAAGAAGGCGGATGGTAGGGGGTCAGGTCGGAGTACGATGGCTTTGACGCCTTCGCCTCTGACCGTCAACCTGCTGCCTCGTCTTTCCACTCTTCCCCTCCCTCCCCGGCACCGTCATCACCAACCTCTTCAGGTGGTAGCCGGGGAGGGATGTTCTCTTGGCGCCTTCTCCTCGCCTCCAGCAGTCATCCGGCTGAGATTTGGTGGATGACTCCACCGGCGCTCAAGCCGGGGCTTCTTGCTGGCTCTAGAGGTGGCGACCAGAAGGCGTCGCCCTGTCTCCCGCACTCCTCTTTCGCAGCCTCGCCACTCCTGGTCTTGTCAGGCCGTGCTCGACGAGCCCTGATAGGATCGAGGTGGCTCCTGCGTGGCTGCTCCATTTCTCATCTTTTCCTCCTTCCACCGCAGTTCCTGAAGGAGGGAAAACGAAAAGAGGGGATCATGGGGCACTTATCTTTTTTCATTCCTAAATTCATAGGCAATTGCCAAAATTTAATTCAAATAATGTAATCTCTCGAGTGCATCTTTGTGTTCTGTAATTCTTGTACTTGTATCAGCATATGAATGAAAAAGACGAGTCTTGTCGGGAACCCGTGCATGTGTATGACCATGCAGAGGTGGAGTGCCTCTTTAATAAAAGTAAACGAGTTTCCCCCGGCAGGATATCCTGCCGGCACCCTCTTTGTCTGTCGGGGAACAGACAAAGGGGCCAGCCCCCCGCCAACTCCTTTTTATCAAAGGTTACTGCGGCCATCCTGACCGAAGCAGCATTCGAGTCATGGATGGGAGCACCTAAGTTTCAAAAAGAGAGGCGAGGTTTTCTTATGCAAAGTTATAGCTGTACAGAACACTAATGGACAAGAGGTAAACTTATCTGTCTAGCTTTTGCCGGGGAACACCGTGTCGTGCAATCTTCTCGTCCCCTGTTGAAGTCAAGCTCACAGCAGGAACCTGTAACTCCATGTAGATGAGAAATGAATGCATGATGCAAATCCTATCTATATGCATATGCAAATGCTCATGAAATGCTTATGTAGTGATCTGGGTGTGCTCGTGCATGCATGAAATCTTAGTTGGGCCCCCCTACAGCGTTTCTTTATTTTCTCATGCATGGGGTCATCGCCCCGGCTTCTACAGGGGGTTACATGCAACTTCGGCAAGGCCATGTACAATGTGTGGCTGTGGGCAGGGCCCCGCAGCCTCTGTGCCTTACGGGTAGAACTTTCGAACATGCTCAATATTCCATGAGTCTTGCAACTGAGTGCCATCTCCGGTCTCCATACGGACTGCACCAGGACTGGTGACTCGTACTACCCGGTAAGGGCCTTCCCACTTGGTGATAACTTGTGTGTACCCTACGAACTGAATGTGCCTAAGGACAGGATCACCTTCCTCAAAACACTGGGCACGAACCCTACGACTATGATAGCAACGCAGGGCTTGCTGGTAGCGTGCAGCATGCGTAGCGGCCCAGAGACGGTTCTCCTCGAGTAGCATAGCATTGTCACGCCGATGCTAATCTTGCGCTACTTCATCGTAGGCAAGTACTCGAGGGGACCCATAAATGAGTTCCGTGGGGATAACTGCTTCTGCCCTGCAGACTAGGGAGAAGGGAGTCTACCCGGTAGCTCGGTTTGGTGTCATTCTGAGGGACCAGAGAACTACCGAAAACTCCTCGATCCACCGCCTGTCATGCTTCTGCAGCGTATCAAAAGTTCTCGTCTTAAGTCCATGAAGCACTTCAGTGTTCACCCTCTCAGCTTGGCCATTGCTCCGGGGGTGTGCCACAGAAGCGAATGAGATCTTGCATCCGAGGGCATGAACATATTGCATGAAGGCGTGGCTCATGAACTGGGTGCCGTTGTCAGTGATGATCCTTGCTGGAACTCCGAAACAACACACCAATTCTTTCAAGAACTTGATAGCTGACTGAGCAGTCACCTTTCTCACGGCGGTCACTTCCGGCCACTTCGTAAACTTGTCGATGGCAACGAACAAAAATTCAAAGCCCCTGATTGCTCGAGGGAAGGGGCCGAGGATATTGAGCCCCCAGACCAAAAATGGCCATGATAGAGGGATTGTCTGAAGGGCTTGGGCAGGCAGGTGTTTTCTCTTGGAATGGAACTGGCAGGCTTCACATGTCGTGACGAGCTCAACCGCATCTTGGAGGGCTGCGGGCCAATAGAATCCTTGCCGGAATGCTTTCCCAACTAATGCCCTTGATCCAATGTGTGAGCCACACATTCCTCTGTGAATCTCAGCCAGCAGTTCCTTTCCATCTTCCCGGCAGACACACTTCAATTTCACACCATTGGGCCTCCTTCTGTACAGAGTGTCATCGTCAACCTGATACATACTGGCCCTCTAGGCTACTTTCTCAGCTTCATCTTGGTCGCCGGGAAGTTCTCCGATTTGGAGGAAGTAGACAATGTGCCTTGCCCAAGTTGGAGCCTGGGGCTCGGCAACGAGGACTAGCGGCACTCCTCTGCTATGGGAGCACCAGCCTCATTCGTGGGGTCCATAGGCCCGGCTGGAGGGGTGGTCCGGCAGGCTGTGAGGAGTTGTTTTTGGCAGGTCTCTGCCGGGAGCGAATGGCTCGATCGAAAGAGGCTTATAGTTGTCCAACTTTCTCCTTTCTCGAGCCATTGTGGCTGGTGATACAGAGGGCTGGGAGAGATGGAGAACAAAAGTTCCTGGTTCCACAGGAAGCTTCTGCGTAGCACACTTTGACGGGTGATCAGCTATGTTGTTTTCCGCACGGGGTACATGCTCTGTTTGCAACCCATCAAAGTGCTCCTCCAATATCCTCACTTCCTCGAAGTATGCTTCCATCAATGGGCTTTGATAATCTTTGTTGACTTGTCTCACCACAAGTTGTGAATATCCCCAAATAATCAACTCCTTGATTCCCAATTCTGCTGCAATCCAGATGTTACGCCCTCGATGCGGCTATATCTCCCACGTGTCGAAGCACGACTTAGAGGCATAACCGCATTAAAAGCAATGTCGCAAGTGAGGTAATCTTCACACAACCCATGTAATACATAAGGGAAAGAGATACATAGTTGGCTTACAATCGCCAGTTCACACAAAACATGAATAAAGCATTACATCAACCAGATACAATCAAGGTCCGACTACGGAACCACAATAAAAGAAGAACCCCAAATGCGACAAAGGTCCCCGATCGACCCCAACTGGCCTCCACTACTGATCAACTAGAACGAAACAACACAAAGGGCAAGATCTTCATCGAGCTCCTCCTTGAGCTTGGTTGCGTCACCTGCTCGGTAACATAGACACCTGCAAACTGATTTTGGAAGTATCTGTGAGCCACGGGGACTCAGCAATCTCACACCCGCGAGATCAAGACTATTTAAGCTTATAGGAAGGATGGAGTAATGAGGTGGAGCTGTAGCAAGCGACTAGCATATATGATGGCTACATTCGCAAAAGAGAGCGAGAAGAGAAGCAAGGCATGGTCGTGAAGCTAGTAGCGATCAAGAAGTGATCCTGAAACTACTTACGTCAAACATAACTCCAACACCGTGTTCACTTCCCGGACTCCGTCGAGAAGAGACCATCACGGTTACGCACGCGCTTGATGTATTTTAAATAAGGTCAACTTCGGGTTTTCTACAACCAGACGTTAACAAATTCCCATCTGCCCATAACCGCGGGCACGGCTTTCGAAAGTTCAAATCCCTGCAGGGGTGTACCAACTTAGCCCATGACAAGCTCTCACGGTCAACGAAGGAATAGACCTCCACCCGAGACACTCCGATCAGACTCGGTATCCCGGTACAACAAGACATTTCGACAGGGTAAAACTAAACCAGCAACTCCGCCCGAATGTGCCGACAAATCCCGATAGGAGCTGCACATATCTCTTTCTCAGGGCACACTCAGATGAGTCTAGCTACGAGTAAAACCAACCCTCAAGTTTCCCCGAGGTGGCCCCGCAGGCAGCTCAGTTCGGACCAACACTCAAAGGAGCACTGGCCCGGGGGGGTTAGAATAAAGATGACCCTTGAGTCTGCAGAACCCAAGGGAAGGTGGTAGGTTGTTAGTGCAAATGGTAAAACCAATGTTGGGCATTGCTGGAGGAGCTTTACTTAAGGCGAACTGTCAAGGGGTTCCCATTATAGCCCAACCGCGTAAGGAACGCAAAATCCGGGAACATAACACCGATATGACGGAAACAAGGGCGGCAAGAGTGGAACAAAACACCAGGCCTAAGGCCGAGCCTTCCACCCTTTACCAAGTATATAGATGCATTAATTAAATAAGATATATTGTGATATCCCAACAAGTAAACATGTTCCAATAAGGAACAACATCTCCATGTTCCAACAAGGAACAAACTTCAAGCTTCACCTGCAACTAACAACGCTATAAAGGGGCTGAGCAAAGCGGTAACATAGCCAATCAACGGTTTGCTAGGACATGGTGGGTTAGAGGTTTGACATGGCAATTTGGGAGGCTGACAAGCAAATGGTAGGCATCGTAGCATTGTCATAGAAAAAGAGCGAGCAAACTAGCATAGCAAAGATAGTAGTGATTTCGAGGGTATGATCATCTTGCCTGAGATCCCGCTAGGAAGAAGAACGAGTCCATGAAGAAGACAAACGGACGAAGTCGAACGGATCCTCACAACTCCGGAACGAAACCGAAGCTAACGAGAGAAGCAACCCGGAAAGAAACAAACAACATATTAAACAACCATCACATAAACATGGCATGATGCGCAAACAAGTATGATGCATGCCCGGTTTAAATAGCATGGCATGGGAATATGCACAAACAAAACTACAAGTTAAATGGAGCCCAATATGCAACGAGTTGCATATTGACGAAACACCACATCAATTATTTAGTTCTCTCTCGGTTATGTACCCAACAATATTAAATATTGGTTAACATGGCAAGTGGTGAAGCATAACAAAAACTATACCATCTAAACAATTTAAATGGGGCCGGATATAAAAACAACAAATCTGGTAAATCCCCATATGCATTTAGCAATTTAATGCAACAACAAGTTTAAACATTTTAAATGTTGTTATCATGATGCGGATGACATATACAAGTTATATGCAATTTTTATAAAAATGTTGACATAAGCATGTTATGAAGCATTTGTCGCCATGGCGGAAGGAAAAAGGTGCCACGGCGGTGAAACAGAAATGGTGCCACGGCAACATTCTGGTCCCGATAACTCATGGAGGTACCGGTGCAAAAGGAAGTGTGACGTGAGCGAGTCATGCAAGATGGTGGGGTGATCCCGGATTACCGGGTTCCCACGAGTCGACGGCATGGCAAACAAGGAGGAACTTGCAATGACAATTCAGACACGGTGCACACACGAGCATTTCATACAACCAAGCATGCATTCATTCACGGGCGATCGTCATCTCGGGATTATACCTTTAAAGCGTGCATTTCGGAGCGGGTCGAGTTTCGTAGAGGGAAGTAGACGTTCTCGCGATGTTGTGGAAGTAGTTGTTCATGTGGCGACGGTAGTTGTACACGTTATCTTGTGGAACTTCATGGTTCGTTGTGTAGTCGTACACGGGTCCTTGCCGAAGATGGTCGCACACGCACGTAGAGGTACTTGGCGAACTTGAGGTGGTCTTGGCTTGCAGGGACAACATAAGAGACTTGGGCGACACTGGGCATCGGGATCAGGAGCGTGCTCGCTCGGGCATGGAGCTGGTCGCAGTCAACGCGTGAGGCACGCGTGCGGGCAGAGCAGCAAGTTCAGGTGGTGGTCGCGGTCAGGCGAGCGATGGGGCACGACAGCGATGCAGCAAGGAGCTCTGGCAGGGACCAAGGCGGCGGCAGGGGAGGACCCCGGTGAGGCCCAGCCAGATTCGGTGGCGGCGGCAGCAGGCTCTGGTGGTCGACGGGGAGGCGCGAGGCCATGGCGGCGGAAGGAGCGGCTCAGTGCAGAGGCGAAGCAGGGTTGAGGCAGGGGTGGAGCTGGGTGGCCCTCCTGGTGGTCGCCGGCGGCGGCGGGTGGCGATGGGAGGAGCGGGCGGTCTCGCGGGAGCGTCCTGAAGCTGCTGCTGGTGGCGCTCGTGGTGGCCGGAGACGGGTCACCAGCGACGGGGTGGCGCTAGCAGGGGAACGAGGGAGAGGGGGTCGAGCGAGTGGAGATCGGGAACGGGGTAGCGGCGCTGGAGGAGGGGTCGAAGGAGAGAAGTGGGATCGGGCAGGGAGGTGGGAGCATCGAGCGCTGGCGGCGCTGGAGGGAGGACGAGGGAGAGATGAAGATCGATGGGAGAGCGCTGGGTGCGGCTAGGGTTAACAACACGGCGCGGCTGGGCCTTGGGCTAGCTGCACGAATGGGCCGGCCTAGATGGTCAGACCCAAGAGGCCGGCTGGGCTGGCTCTCTTCTCTCTCTCTCTCACTCTAAAGAAAAGAAACAGGGATAAGAAAGAAAAGAAAGGGAGGTTAGGGGAAGAAGTTGGACACGCGAGTAATTTTCCCGGACTCACAAAAATGTGCTCGTTCCAAGAAAAATAGAAAGGCCAAAATGTTGAGATTTTTGATGAAGCTCCGAAAAATGATGAAAGAATAAATGGCAAAGTTGGAGATCAAGAATTAAGACAACAAAGGCATTAGGATATTTTGTAAGTGTGTTTGCGATAAATCCAAATAATTGGAATATTTACTATAGCTCTCTAAATATCGAGAGGATATGTTTTAAAGAGAATCACCATGTGAATTCCCTCGATTTAAATGGATCAAAGATCCATGCCATTTATTTAGTTGAGTTGCAAAGGATTTATGAGATGATGGCATGATGACATGATGCAATGCAAAAATAAATAGAGCAAGCACAAATAAAAAACACACGAAGGTCACAAAAATATGGAAGTCTTCTGGACCGTCGGTCTCGGGGCATTACACCAGAGCCCGGCAAGGAGCCCTCCATACTCAGCTGTATTGTTGGTGGCTTCTTCCCGGGGAAAGTGCATATGGACGACGTACTTCAAGTGCTCCCAGAGGGGGCAACAAGAAGCATGCCGGCTGAGGGAGTCCTGGACTAGGGGGTGTTCGGACAGCCGGACTATCATCGTCCGCCGGACTCCAAGACTACGAAGATACAAGATTGAAGACTCCGTCCCGTGTCCGGATGGGACTTTCCTTGGCGTGGAAGGCAAGCTTGGCGATACGGATATGTAGATCTCCTACCATTGTAACCGACTCTGTGTAACCCTAGCCTTCTCCGGTGTCTATATAAACCGGAGGGCTTTATTCCGTAGGACACAACCTACATTACAACGATCATACCATAGGCTAGCTTTAGGGTTTAGCCTCCTTGATCTCGTGGTAGATCCACTCTTGTACTACCCATATCATCAATATTAATCAAGCAGGACGTAGGGTTTTACCTCCATCAAGAGGGCCCGAACCTGGGTAAAACATCGTGTCCCTTGTCTCCTGTTACCATCCGCCTAGATGCACAGTTCGGGACCCCCTACCCGAGATCCGCCGGTTTTGACACCGACATTGGTGCTTTCATTGAGAGTTCCTCTGTGTCGTCACCGATAGGCTCGATGGCTTCTTCAATCAACAACGCTGTCCAGGGTGAGACTTTTCTCCCCGGACAGATCTTCATATTCGGCGGCTTCGCACTGCGGGCTAATTCACTTGGCCATCTGGAGCAGATCGAAAGCTACGCCCCTGGCCGTCAGGTCAGATTCGGAAGCCTGAACTTCACGGCCGACATCCGCGGGGACTTGATCTTTGACGGACTCGAACCACAGCCAAGCGTGCCGCACTGTTACGATGGGCATGATCTAGCTCTGCCGCCGAACAGTGCCTTGGTGGCCGCACAAGAATCCGCTCCGGCCCTTAGACCGGAGCCGATCGCCCAGATTGAGGACCGGTGGTTGGACACCGCCTCGGGGGCTCCAACTTCCACGGCGATGGAGCCGAACACTAACCTTGTCCCTCGCGAAGCTCGTGAATCCGAGGTGCCGGACTCCTTGCCAGACTCCGGACCTCCCACGCCCCTGCCAATCGAATCTGATTGGGCGCCGGTTATGGAATTCACCACCGCGGAAATCTTCCAACACTCGCCCTTTGGCGACATACTAAATTCGCTAAAGCATCTCTCGCTATCCGGAGAGTCCTGGATGGATTATGGCCAGGATGGTTGGGATACGGACGACGAAGAAATTCAGAGCCCACCCACCACCCACTTTGTAGCCACTATCGACGATCTAACCGACATGCTAGACTACGACTCCGAAGACATCGATGCTATGGACGACGATGCCGGAGACGGACATGAACCAGCACCTACAGGGCACTGGAAGACCACCTCATCATACGACATATACATGGTGGACACGCCAAAAGATGGGGACGGCGAAGAAGCAGCGGAGGCAGATTCCTTAAAGAAACAGCCCAAGCGCCAGCGTCAGCGGCGCTGCTCTAAATCCCGCCACAGCAAGAATTGAGATTCTGGCACAGGAGATAATAATACCCCAGAAAGTGCCGAAGATAATCCCCTCCAGCAAGACTCAGCGCAGGAGGATGCAGAAGCAAGCCCTCACGAGAGGGCGGCAGACGAAGAGGTCGAGGACTATAATTATATACCTCCCTCCGAAGACGAGGCAAGCCTCAACGACGACGAATTCGTCGTGCCCGAGGATCTCGTCGAACAAGAGCGTTTCAAACGCAGTCTTATTGCCACGGCAAATATCCTAAAGAAAAAGCAGCAGCAGCTTCAAGCTGATCAGGACCTGCTGGCCGATGAATGGACCGAGGTCCTCGCGGCCGAAGAGTATAAACTCGAACGCCCCTCCAAAAGCTACCCAAGACGCAAGTTGCTCCCCCGACTAGAGGAGGAATCATACATACCTTCATCACCAGTGCACGATACGGCAGACCGACCACCCCGTGGTCGCGACAGAGAGGCATCCAGGCCCTCCACCAAGACCGTACCCCGGCATCGCTCCAAAAGTGCGAAGCCAAGAGGGAACGCGCCGGACTTGCGAGATATATTGGAGGACAAAGCAAGGCAATCCAGATCCATCTACGGATCACGAGGGCGCCCCACGACCCACGACGAATACCGTCGCGCCAGATACAATCACTCCGGTCGGGATGAACACAGCAGACAACGCTCTCTCGAGCTACGTCGTGATATTGCTCAATATAGAGGCGCCGCACACCCGCTATGCTTCACTGACGAAGTAATGGATCATCAAATCCCTAAAGGGTTTAAACCCGTAAGCATCGAATCCTACGACGGCACAACAGACCCCGCGGTTTGGATCGAAGATTATCTCCTTCACATCCATATGGCCCGCGCGACGATCTCCATGCCATCAAGTATCTCCCACTCAAGCTTAAAGGACCAGCTCGACATTGGCTTAACAGCTTGCCTGCAGAGTCAATTGGGTGTTGGGAAGACCTGGAAGCCGCATTCCTCGACAACTTCCAGGGCACGTATGGGCGGCCACCAGACGCCGATGACCTAAGCCACATAATCCAGCAGCCAGACGAATCGGCCAGACAATTTTGGACATGGTTCTTGACAAAGAAAAACCAAATCGTCGACTGTCCGGATGCAGAGGCCCTCGCAGCCTTCAAACATAACATCCGCGACGAGTGGCTAGCCCGGCACCAGGGACAGGAAAAGCCGAAATCCATGGCAGCCCTCACATCATTAATGACCCGCTTTTGCGCAGGAGAGGATAGCTGGCTAGCTCGCAGCAACAACCTCAGTAAAAATTCTGGCAGTCCGGATACTAAGGACCACAATGGCAGGTCGCGTCGAAGCAAAAATAAACGCCACATTAACGGCGACGACAAGGAGGATACGACAGTCAACACCGGATTCCGAGGCTCTAAACCCGGTCAGTGGAAGAAGCCATTCAAAAGAACCACTCCGGGTCCGTCCAATTTGGACCGAATACTCGACCGCTTATGCCAGATACATGGCACCCCTGAAAAGCCAGCTAATCACACCAACAGAGATTGCTGGGTGTTCAAGCAGGCAGGCAAGTTAATTGTCGAAAACAATGACAAGGGGCTAAACAGCAACGACGAGGAAGAGACCCGACCGCCGAACAACAGAGGACAGAAGGGTTTCCCCCCACAAGTGCGGACGGTGAACATGATTTACGCAACCCATATACCCAAGAGGGAGCGGAAGCGTGCACTAAGGGACGTATATGCGATGGAGCCAGTCGCCCCGAAGTTCAATCCATGGTCCTCTTGTCCGATCACTTTCGATCGAAGAGACCATCCGACCAGCATACGCCATGGCGGATTCGCCGCATTGGTTTTAGACCCAATCGTCGATGGATTTCACCTCACGAGAGTCCTGATGGACGGCGGCAGTAGCCTGAACCTGCTTTATCAGGATACAGTGCGCAAGATGGGCATAGACCCCTCAAGGATTAAACCTACAAAGACAACCTTTAAAGGTGTCATACCAGGTGTGGAAGCCAATTGTACAGGCTCAGTCACACTGGAAGTGGTCTTCGGATCCCCGGATAATTTCCGGAGCGAGGAGTTAATATTCGACATAGTCCCATTTTGCAGCGGCTATCACGCTCTGCTCGGACAAACCGCGTTTGCAAAGTTCAACGCGGTGCCGCATTATGCATACCTCAAGCTCAAGATGCCAGGCCCTCGTGGAGTCATCACGGTCAACGGAAATACAGAACGCTCCCTCCGAACAGAGGAACATACAGCGGCTCTCGCGGCAGAAGTACAGAGCAGCCTTTTAAGGCAATTTTCGAGTCCGGGCGTTAAACGACCGGATACAGCCAAACGGGCCCGAAGCAACACCAACCAAGACCACCTGGCACGATCAGAGCACGCGTAGCAATGCGGCCCTAACCCCCGCCCTCGCACGATCGCAAGAGCAACCCTCCGTGTACATCATTACGCCTTGGAGATACCATGGGCGTAGGGGAAGGGGCACGACCACAATAGACCCAGAGTGCGGCTCGACCACACCAGGGGCTCGCAAGTGTGTGGCTCTTTCTTATTATTATTTTCCTTCTTTGTATACACAGGACTCCGTTAGCCAGAGGCCCTGTCCGGCGGTGAACCTGCCGAATTCATGATGCAACAGCCGGGGAAGAAAGAATGCGGCGACGAACACTCAGGTGGTCTCAATTACGAGCATTAAATTTGATTATATACACCAAGTCCGCAGCCCATCCCCGGAGGGGGACATGTTTAACTAAGTCCAAAACCCTTGCTTACCGCATTATTGGTATCAGTCCGCACTCACAGCAGACTTCCTTTAATAAATGACGCAGCACTTTTTTGCCTGTTATTACATATATATGTTCATTGCATGACATCTTGCACCCGTATATTTTGGTATGGCCTAATACACCAGGGGCTTATGTTCCCCACATTATGGTGTGATAAGTCCGAACACTTTCACAAGTGCGGCACCCCAAACTTATAGCATTATATGAATCGGCTCCGAATCATGTCTTGGGTCAATAGTTGGGTTTGCCCGGCTCCCACGTTTTGGTGCCTTATGTTCCGTTCCGTTGGCTAAGGTGGCACTGGGAGAACCACTGCGATTGCGCCCCGGTTGAGCCGGGCGAGCACCTCAGTGGAGAAAGCTAAAACTGACCGGCATGATAAGGCGAGAGACTGGTCGTTGTTCGAGAGGTCTTTTCGAGTCCTTAAAGACTCACGCCGCTTCGAGCGAAGTTCCGGATAATGTCCGACGAAGGCGTGGATAGCGCCCCGAATTCGGTCTTCCGAATACTAGGGGCTTCGCCGAAATTTAAAATTATAGAATTCTATGGCTAAGTGAGAGTGTTCAAGCATTATAAGTCCGGTTGCCTTGTTCGTTGTGTTGAGCGCCTCCCTAGATGGACCCAAAAATGGGAACAAGAGTGCTCAAGTTATCCCGAACACCCCAGCACTTGCGGCTTGGGGGCTGAAGCCAACGACTTGCCATCTCTCAGATTTTATAAACGGCCGCACAGAAGGTAATATTTTAAATTAAACAAGCGTTGCTTAAAGTGCACATGAACAAAGTTTTCAGCGCACAGGATAATACATAGCGAGTTTTAATCAAAAATTACATCTCTAGGGCATTCATCCGCAATATCGCAGGCTCCCTTCAGGACAGTTTTATAATACATTTCGGGCGTACGATACTCCTTGCCCGGTGGCGGCGGGTCAGCGAGAAGCTTCTCCGCATCCAGCCTGCCCTAGTGCACCTTTGTGCGGGCAAGGGCCCGACGAGCACATTCAATACAGGCGGAGCGCTTGATGACCTCCACCCAGGGGCACGCATCCACCAGCCGCCGCACGAGGCCGAAGTAGCTCCCAGGCATGGCCTGTCCAGGCCACAGCCGGACTATAAGGCCCTTCATGGCCTCCTCAGCTACCTTGTGGAGTTCGACCAGCTGCTTCAGCTGGTCGCTTGGGGGCACCGGATGGCCGGCCTCAGCGTACTGAGACCAGAAGACCTTCTCCGTTGAGCTCCCCTCCTCTCCACGGTAGAATGCGGCGGCATCGGACACACTACGCGGCAGATCTGCAAACACCCCTGGAGAGCTCCGAATGCAGGTAAGTGTCAAGTAGTTTACATTAACATGCTTGCTTTGCATGAAAAATGCCTTACCTGCCGCTATCTTCTTCACATCTTCAACCTCCTGAAGGGCCTTACGGGCCTCGGCCTTGGCGGACTTGGCACTTTCGAGAGCCGAGGCGAGCTCGGACTCCCGAGTCTTGGAGTCGCGCTCCAAGCTCTCATGCTTCTCCATGAGAGCCTGGAGCTCTTGCCGCACTGCCGCCACATGTGCCTCCTGCTTTTCTCGCTCTGCCCGCTCTGCGGCTGCACTTTGTTCGACCGCGGACACAGCCTCCTTCAGGGCTGCCACCTCTTTTGTGGCCCCTGTAATTCCCATATTATCCTCGTTAATGTTATTGCAACCAAAATCCTTTTCTGTAAGGTAAAAATTCAAAGTGGTGCTACTCACCTTCTTTGTCCTCGAGCTGCCTCTTGATATGGCCGAGCTCTCGCTCGGACCGCTTGAGATCTTGCTTTAATGTACCAACCTCCGCAGTCAGTGCGGCAGAGGTCAGCAGCACAGCCTGCAAACCCATATTGACATAATTTATTAGCAACCTGCGAATATCTTTTTAGATCCTCAGTCCGGCTTTTCTTTCCGAACACCAAACTGAGCATCAGGGGCTACTGTCTATGCGGTATTACATTACATAATTTTAACTTCTTACCTCAAAGCCTGTTAGAAGGCTACTGCAGGCTTCGGTCAGCCCGCTCTTGGCGAGCTGAACCTTCTGAATCACCGCACTCATAACAGTGCGGTGTTCTTCCTCGATGGAAGCGCCTTTGAGCGCCTCCAGCAAGTTGTCCGGAACCTTCGGTTGGACGGAGGCCGCCGGTGTCACGGTCTTGCCCTTCTTTCGAAGGGGCCGCCCGCCAGACTCTGGAACTACTGCAGGTTCCGACGTAGAGTCTGGCGCAAAGTCCGGGAGGCTGCCTTGCGTCGCCTCCGGAGCCTCCTCCTGATGGGTCCCTTTCTGGGATCCCACCTCGGCGTCCTCATCGGCGCGGGGGGTAGAGGCAGTCAGAAGTGAATCCACATCTGACGGGGCCAACGACCTGCTCGATGAAGCGGGGAAATCATCATCGGCCGGACTGCGGGCAGTATGCGGCATTAGTAGGACACTATGTGACACGAAGGAAATTGCATATCAGGGATCCGAATACTTACGATCTCGCCGGAGGCCTGGCCCTTGAAGGCCACTCCTCGTCGCCAACGTCGATGTTGGCGGAGCTGTCCGGGGGAATGGTTCTCCCCCTCTTGGACCCTTCGGTCCCCCCTGTTGGGGAAGCATTCCTCTTCCTCTCTCCCCCTCCGGGAGAGAGTCTCTCCTCGTCTTTGGGGGAGGAGTCCGCCTCGTCGTCGGACGCCTGATTACGGGAACTCTTTCGAGTGCCCGTGGCCACCTTCTTGGCCTTCTTCTCCGGCACCATGTGCGGTGCCGGAACCAGCAGCCCCGCTAGACGGGCATCCACTGGGTCTTCTGGCTTGGGAGCCGGGCAGATGAGCTGCTCGGCCTTCTTCATCCATTCCTGTCAAAGGAAAAGGGAGATTGAAACCCTCTTGGTATCAATCTATTTACCACAAGCGTCCCGTAAAGGGGTAGAATCACTTACCTCGTCAGCCGGATGCGGGGGCTTTGGCACCCTTAAACAGCACCCTCCAGGCGCCTTCGTACGTCGTGTCGAAGAGCCCGCTCAGCGCCTGGTGCTGTTCCGGATCGAACTCCCACAGATTGAATGTCGGTTCTTGGCATGGGAGGATCCGGTGGACGAGCATGACTTGGACCACGTCGACGAGCCTGAGCTTCTTGTTCACCAGCTTCTGGATACAGGCTCGGAGTCCCGTCAGCTCCTTCGGATTACCCCACAACAAGCCCTTCTCTTTCCAGGAGGTGAGCTGCATAGGAATACCAGATCTAAATTCGGGGGCCGCCGCCCATGTAGGGTCGCGCGCCTCGGTGATATAGAACCACCCCGATTGCCACCCCTTGACGGAGTCCACGAAGGCCCCTTCGAACCAGAGGACGTTGGGCATCTTGCCCAACATGGCGCCTCCGCACTCCGCCTGTGTGCCCTTCACTACCTTCGGCTTGATGTTGAAGGTCTTGAGCCACAAGCCGAAGTGGGGCTGGATGCAGAGGAGGGCCTCGCACACGACGATAATCGCCGAGATGTTGAGGATGAAGTTCGGCCCCAGATCGTGGAAATCCAGGCCGTAGTAGAACATGAGCCCCCGGACAAAGGGGTGAAGTGGAAAGCCCAGTCCACGGAGGAAGTGGGGAAGGAAAATGACCCTCTCATGGGGCCCAGGGGTAGGGATGAGCTGCCCCTCGTCGGGCAGCCGGTGCGTAATATCGCCGGAAAGGTATCTGGCGCTGCGCAGCTTGGTGATGTGCTCCTCCTTAACGGTGGAAGCCAACCATTTGCCTCCCCCTCCGGACATGGTCGGGGAAGGTTTAGATGAGATGCGCGAGCTTGGGCGTTGGAGCTCGAGTGCGCGGAGATGGATAAGCAAAGGAGGAAGAAGGCGTAGGTGAAATGGTGAATCCTTATCCCTTATATATAGGCGGGCGAAGACTATGCGTCCCCCACCGGCCTGGTAAAACTCGCTTATCTCCCAAGCGCCACCATCAATGGCGCGGTTGGGTTACCCACGTCCATATTGATGAGAATCCCGGAATAAGGGGAACACGATCTCTGCTTCGACAAGACGTGCCAAGGAAACCGCTTCGCTAAACGTGGTGAGGTGGTATAATAAAAAACGATTCAAGTAAAAGCTTGGTAGTGGTGTGACGTCATGCCGCAGAATACGTCAGCAGATTGAACTTGTGCACATATTATTCTCTCTACGGTGGAATGTGGAATTTATTTTGCAGAGCCGGACACTATCCTGGTGTTCATGATCTTCTCTGGATTATTCAAAGGAGGAACCCGCCTTGCAATGCCGAACATTATGCGCGCCGGACTTATCGTCATTGAAGCCTGGTTCAGGGGCTACTGAGGGAGTCCTGGACTAGGGGGTGTTCGGACAGCCGGACTATCATCGTTCGCCGGACTCCAAGACTACGAAGATACAAGATTGAAGACTCCGTCCCGTGTCCAGATGGGACTTTCCTTGGCGTGGAAGGCAAGCTTGGCGATACGGATATGTAGATCTCCTACCATTGTAACCGACTCTTTGTAACCCTAGCCTTCTCCGGTGTCTATATAAACCGGAGGGCTTTAGTCCGTAGGACACAACCTACATTACAACGATCATACCATAGGCTAGCTTTAGGGTTTAGCCTCCTTGATCTCGTGGTAGATCCACTCTTGTACTACCCATATCATCAATATTAATCAAGCAGGACGTAGGGTTTTACCTCCATCAAGAGGGCCCGAACCTAGGTAAAACATCGTGTCCCTTGTCTCCTGTTACCATCCGCCTAGACGCACAGTTCGGGACCCCCTACCCGAGATCCGCCGGTTTTGACACCGACACCGGCCCCTGCACCTTGTAGGGAAAAAGCACCATAAAAATATATAATCCATTCTTGGGGTGATTCCTTGCCGGGGAGAGTTGTTTCTGTCACTTCCTCATCAGGGGTTGGCGTCCATTCTGCAATAAACTCTGCCGATGCCCTGCTCTGAATAGTTGATGTGCTCTCAAACTTCAAACCAAAGCTGGGTAACTCCACAGCCCACTCCACTATTCTGCCGGTGGCCTCAGGGTTTCAGAGTATCCTTTGCAACGGAAAACGAGTGACAACCGTGATCTCATGGGCTTGGAAGTAGTGGCGCAGTTTCCTTGAGGCCATGATGAGGCCAAAGTTCAACGTTTGCACGCCAGAGTACCTCGACCTAGCCCCTTGCAACAAGGAGCTGACGAAGTACACTGGGCGCTGCACCACTTTCTTCCTTGCCACATCCCTGGGGTTGCTCTTGTTGCCATGCTCACTGTTGTCCTAATCCTTTTCTTACTCTACTGTGGCCTGGCCACTTTTTGCGTCATCCACTTTTTGCTGTGCTACCAATGCTGCACTAACCACTTGGTTGGTTGCCGCCAAGTAAAGCAATAACAACTCTCTGGGTTTGGGTGCAACCAAGGTAGGCATAGATGATAGATAGGCCTTCAGCTCCTGCAAAGCTGCATCTGCTTCCGGGGTCCACCTCATAGGCCATGTTTTCTTCAAAATTTTGAACAACGGCAGGTCACGCTCGGCATACTTGGAAATGAATCTGCTTAGCGCGGCAACGCATCCCGTCAAGCGCCTTACATCCTTAACTATCCTTGGTGCTTGGATCTGCTCAATGGCCTTGATCTTCTCGGGGTTGGCTTCAATCCCCCGATGGGACACGAAGAATCCAAGTAGCTGGCCTGAAGGAACACCAAATACACACTTCTCCAGGTTAATCTTCAAGTTGATCTTGCGCAAATTAGCAAATGTCTCCTCCAAATTGTGATAGCCTGGCTTATTAGGGATGATAGACTACTCATATCAATAAGGAATTCCTTCTTTTCCGGGAGCCCATTCGGACAGACCTCCAAAGTTAAGCGTGCTCAGCTTGGAGTAGTTTCAGGATGGGTGACCGACCGGGAAGTTGCTCCCGGGTGCGCACGAGTGAGGACAAAGTGCGCAGAGAAGACTAGTATTGATCTGTGGGGCCAGTCTAGATCCCGCCAGGAGTAACGACCACCGGCGGGTGTGTCCGGGGCGTTACACAAATCCTGGATAAGGGTGGCCTTATCCTCGGTTTTGACCACAATGTCATCCATATAAGCTTCTATATTTCTGTGCAACTGCGGTTCAAAACCAATCTGGACTGCTCTTGCAAAAGTGGACCCGACACTCTTTAATCTGAAAGGCATGCAGACAAAATAGTACGTACCACATGGAGTGATGAACGATGTCTTCTCCGCATCCTCTTTGGACATGAAGATCTGGTGATAACCGGAGTATGCATCTAGAAACGAGAGCAAATCACAACCTGAAGTGGAACCTAGGATCTGGTCGATGCGCGGCAAGGGAAATGGGTCCTTCGGGCAAGCCTTGTTGAGATCGGTGAAATCAATGCAAAGCCTCCATTTCCCATTCGCTTTCTGGACCACCACTGGATTTGCTAACCATGTAGGGTGTAGTACTCCCCTGGCCAATCCAGCTACCTCTAGCTTCTTGATTTCCTCGGCAATGAACTGCTGCCGCTCCAAGGCCTGCTTCCTGACTTTTTGCTTGATGGGTCAGGCATGTGGGCAGACAGCAAGGTGGTGCTCGATTACCTCCCTGGGAACACCGGGGATATCAGATGGTTGCCAGGCAAACACATCGATATTCACCCGCAGCAAGGCAACGAGCATGCTTTCCTATTTGTCATCAAGGGTGGCGCTGATAGTGAAGGTACCATCAATGCCAGTCAGCCCTGCCGGGACCTTCTTCACTTGGGGTGCAGCAACCTTGGATCTCTTGCTATTGGAACACTCCGTCACGTCGTCAACAGGTGCCGTGCACTCGCAGGGGGCACGCTTCCCGGACTCCTTTTCGGAGGTCATACAATCCCTCTTCTTTCCTTTGCTTTCCTTGGCGGGAGCTGCTGATGACTACTACACAACCTTCTTCTTGTAGACGTTGTTGGGCCTGCAAGTGCATAGGTTTGTAGGACAGTAACAAATTTCCCTCACGTGGATGACCTAAGGTTTATCAATCCGTGGGAGGCGTAGGATGAAGATGGTCTCTCTCAAGCAACCCTGCAAACAAATAACAAAGAGTCTCTTGTGTCCCCAACACACCAAATACAATGGTCAATTGTATAGGTGCACTAGTTCGGCGAAGAGATGGTGATACAAGTGCAATATAGATAGTAGATATAGGTTTTTGTAATCTGAAATAATAAAAACAGCAAGGTAACTAATGATAAAAGTGAGTGTAAACGGTATTGCAATGATAGGAAACAAGGCCTAGGGTTCATACTTTCACTACTGCAAGTTCTCTCAACAATAATAACATAGATAGATCATATAACAAGCCCTCAACATGCAACAAAGAGTCACTCCAAATCCACAATAGCGGAGAACAAACGTAGAGATTATGGTAGGGTACGAAACCACCTCAAAGTTATTCTTCCAGTTCAACCTATTCAAGAGTTCGTACTAGAATAACACCTTCAGACACAAATCAACCAAAACCCTAATGTCACCTAGATAGTCCATTGTCACCTCAAGTATCCGTGGGCATGATTATACAATATGCGTCACATAATCTCAAATTCATCCAACCAACACAAAGTACTTCAAAGAGTGCCCCAAAGTTTCTACCGGAGAGTCAAGAAAACGTGTGCCAACCACTATGCATAGGTTCATGGGCGGAAACCGCAAGTTGGTCACCAAAACATACATCAAGTGGCACGTGATATCCCATTTTCACCACAGATAAACACGGCAAGACATACATCACGTGTTCTCAAAGTGAAGTCTCAATCCGATAAGATAACTTCAAAGGGGAAACTCAATTCATCACAAGAGAGTAGAGGGGGAGAAACATCATAATATCCAACTATAATAGCAAAGCTCGCGATACATCAAGATCGTGCCATAGAGAGAACACGAGAGAGAGAGAGAGAGAGAGAGAGAGAGAGATCAAACACATAGCCACTGGTACATACCCTCAGCCCCAAGAGTGAACTACTCCCTCCTCGTCATGGAGGGCGCCGAGATGATGAAGATGGCCACCAGTGATGGATTCCCCCTCCGGCAGGGTGCCGGAACGGGCTCCCGAGAGGTTTTTGGTGGCTACAGAGGCTTGCGGCGGAGGAACTCCCGATCTATCTTGATATTCGATGGTTTGAGGGTACGTAGGGTTATATAGGTGAAATAAGTCGGCCGGGGGGTGCTCGAGGGGTCCACGTGATAGGGGGCCACACCCTGTAGGGGGGGCACACCCCCTATCTCCTGGGATCCTCGAGGATCTTTTGACTTGATCTCCAAGCCTCTAGGATGATATTCTTCCAAAAAATCACAATGCGGAAGGTTTCATTCCGTTTGGACTCCATTTGATATTCCTTTTCTTCGAAATACTGAAACAGGCAATAAAACAACAATATGGGCTGGGCCTCCGGTTAATAGGTTAGTCCCAAAAATGATATAAATGTGTAAAATAAAGCCCATAAACATCCAAAGGGGGTAATACAATAGCATGGAACAATCAAAAATTATAGATACATTGGAGACGTATCAAGCATCCCCAAGCTTAATTCCTGCTCGTCCTCGAGTAGGTAAATGATAAAAAGAGAATTTTTGATGTGGAATGCTACCTAGCATAATTCTCAAAGTAATTTTCTTTATTGTGGCATGAATGTTCAGATCCAAATGATTCAAAATAAAAGTTCATATTGATAAAAGAAATAGTAACACTTCAAGCATACTAATCAAAGTAATCATTTCTTCTCAAAATAACATGGCAAAAGAAAGATCATCCCTACAAAATCATATAGTTAGGCTATGCTTCATTTTCTTCACACAAAGATGTTCCCAACTTCTATACCCCCGTTGACAAGCCAAGTAATTGTTTCATACTTAAATAATCTCAAACTTTTTCAACCTTCACGCAATACATGAGCATGAGCCATGGATATAGCACTATGGGTGGAATAGAATATGATGATGGGGATTGTGTGGAGAAGACAAAAAGGAGAAAGTCTCACATTGATGAGGATAATCAACGGGCTATGGAGATTCCCATCAATTGATGTCAACATGAGGAGTAGGCCATGCAACGGATGCACTAGAGCTATAAATGAATGCTCAACAAAAGAAAACTAGTGGGTGTGCATCCAACTTGCTTGCTCACGAATACCTAGGGCATTTGAGGAAGCCCATCGTAGGAATATACAAGCCAAGTTCTATGATGAAAAATTCCCACTAGTATGAAAAAGATAACTTATGAGACTCACTATATGAAAAACATGGTGCTACTTTGAAGCACAATATATGAGACTCACTACATGAAGAACAAGGTGCTACTTTGAAGCACAAGTGTGGAAAAGAGATAGTAGCATTGCCCTTTTCATTTATTTTCTTCTTCTTTTTTCCTTTTTTTGGCCTTTCTTCCTCTCTTTTTTTCTTTTTTTTTCTTTGGGCAATGCTCCAATAATGATGGTCATCACACTTTCATTGATTACAACAGATGAATTACAACTCGAAACTAGAACAAGATATGGCTCTATATGAATGCCTCCGGCGGTGTACCGGGATGGTGCATTGAATCAAGAGTGACATGCATGAAAAATAATGCATGGTGGCTTTGCCACAAATACGATGTCAACTACATGATCATGCAATGGCAATATGACAAAAGTAAAGTATGTCATGATGATGATGAACGGAACAGTGGAAAGTTGCATGGCAATATATCTCGGAATGACTATGGAAATGCCATAATAGGTAGGTATGGTGGCTGCTTTGAGGAAGATATAAGGAGGTTTATGTGTGATAGGGCATATCGTATCACGGTGTTTGGATGCACCGGCGAAGTTTGCACCAACTCTCAAGGTGAGAAAGGGCAATGCACGGTACCGAAGAGGTTAGCAATGGCGGAAAGGTAAAAGTCTGCATAATCCATGGACTCAACATTAGTCAGAAGAACTCATATACTTATTGAAAAAATTTAGAAGTCATCAATAATCAAGTATTACGCGCATGATCCTAGGGGATAGATTGGTAGGGAAAGACCATCGCTCATCCCTGACCGCCACTCATAAGGATGCACAAGCTAGGTACACTTCATGTTTCAAATTTGTTACACAACTTTAACCATACGTGCATGCTATGGGACTTACTAACTTCGACACAAGCATTCTTTAAATTCATAATCACCCAACTAGCATGACTTTAATATCACTACCTCCATATCTCAAAACGATTATCAAGCATCAAGTTGATCATAGCATCCAATTCACTTTCTATGATAGTTTTTATTATACCCAACTTGGATGCCTACCATTCTAGGACCAGTTTTAAAACCATGGCAAATACCATGCTGTTCTAAAAGACTCCCAAAATAATATAAGTGAATCATGAGAGACTAGCAATTTCTAGAAAATATAACCACCGACGTGCTCTAAAAGATATAAGTGATGTACTAGAGCAAACGACAAACTACTCCGAAAGATATAAGTGAAGATCAATGAGTAGTCGAATAATTGTGCAACCATGTGAAGACTCTCTAACATTAAGAAATTTCAGATCTTGGTATTTTAATCAAATAGCAAGCAAAGAAAAATAAAATGACATTGCAAGGATAGCACAACTCATGTGAAGAAGCAAAAACTTAGGCTCAACCGTTACTAACCGATAGTTGTTGAAGAAGAAAGGTGGGATGCCTACCGGGGCATCCCCAAGCTTAGATGCTTGATACTTCTTGAAATATTATCTTGTGGTGACTTGGGCATCCCCAAGCTTGAACTTTTGTGTCTCCTTAATTCCTCTCATATCATGGTTTCTCTTTTTATTAAAAGCTTCATCCACAACAAACTCAACAAGAACTCGTGAGATAGGTTAGTATAAACCAATGCAAAACCTTATCACTTTCTACTGTAACAAATCACTAAAATTATCATTCCACATTGAATACTAAATGCCTCTGCATATTTAACACTCCTATCCTCAAATAGAATCATTAAACAAGCAACCATATGCAAACAATGCAAACATAACAGCAATCTGCCAAAACAGTACAGTCTGTAAAGAATGCAAGATTCATCATACTTACCTAACTCCAAAAATTATGAAATAAAATTCCCACTGTAGTAAATTTATCAGAGCTCATCAAGCAAAAAGTTTCAACATTATATCATGCTCCGACTTTTCTAGGGAATTTTTGCAACAGCGGTAAACTTTCTGTTTTCAAACAGCAACATATATACTAGCAAAATAAGCATGGCAAAGGCTATCCTTGACATTTTTATTGAAAATAAAGATGCAAAACATTATTCTAAATAACATCAAGCAAATACTAACAAAAGAAAATTATGCTCTAAGCAAAACACATATCATGTGGTGAATAAAAATGTAGCTCCAAGTGAAGTTACCGATGAACGAGGACGAAAGAGGGGATGCCTTCCGGGGCATCCCCAAGCTTAGGCTCTTGGTTGTCCTTGAATATTACCTTGGGGTGCCTTAGGCATACCCAAGCTTAGGCTCTTGCGACTCCTTATTCCATAGTCCATCGAATCTTTACCCAAAACTTGAAAACTTCGCAACCCAAAACTCAACAGAAAACTCATAAGCTCCGTTAGTATAAGAAAATAAAACCACCACTTAGGTACTGTAATGAACTCATTCTAAATTCATATTGGTGTAATATCTACTGTACTCCAACTTATTTATGGTTCATACCCTTCGATACTACTCATAGATTCATCAAAATAAGCAAACAACACATAGAAAACAGAATCTGTCAAAAACAGAATAGTCTGTAGTAATCTGTATCAAACGTATACTTCTGGAACTCCAAACATCCTACCAAATTAGGAAGTCCTAGAAATTCATGTACCAATCCAGAGCAAAAAGAATCAGATCAGGAGCACGTTTCTGTGAATTAACAAAACTAATTTACTGGGTGCAAAAGTTTCTGATTTTCAGCAGGATCAACACAACTATCACCGCAAGCTATCCTAAAGGTAGGGGTGCGCCGGAATCTTCTTTCCGCTGTTCCGCGTTCCATCGCTTCGTCACATCCATGGCAGACGCTCGCCAAGCTCGCGTCGAGCGCCAGGCTGCTCTCGCCGCCCGCGTCGCCCAGACGGCCCCCATCGGTGGGCCTCCTTGTCGTTCTCCGTCGCCCGCCGCCAACGCCGGCACCGGCCTGGCGGGGAACGAGCAGCAGGCATCATTGCTGCATCCCTCGGTGCGGCGGGAAGGCCGCACTACCACTCCGTCGCTGACTCCAGCTGGTTCGTCATCTCACGCTCGTTACGCCCCCACGGACGCGCAAGCCGCGTTGCTCCTGGCACGTGAGCTCCTGCACTACCGCCCCGTCGACAACCTCTACGAGGAGTGGCTCGCTCGTATCACCGAGCTCGTAAGAGCCGCAGGGGGCTCTCCTGCACCGTCCCTCTCGCTGGCTCGCCCTTCGTCCTGCATGGGCGATGCGGCTCAGGGGGTGCCTTCGCCACCTCCTCCCCAAGAAGGCGCCCAGGCTCCAAGGCGCGCGGCTCCTGGACGAGACCCATCGCGTCCAGCGCCCGCGCGACAAGAAAGGAGCTGCCAAGAAATCCCTCGGCCTCAAGAAGGCGCTCGCGTGCTCCCTGCTCTAGCACAGCAAGATCGCATCCCTGCACCAGCATGCCAAGACCCCGCGCTGCCCCTGGCAGCGGCGCGCGGGAACCATCGAGAACAGGCCCCGCAACTGTGAAGGGCTCCAAGTGGCCACCGCAGGCTGCCGCACCTTCATCGCCGAGCTATGCAGTGTCGCCTGGCCAGGAAAGTTCAAGCCAGATCTGCCTCGTCGCTACGACGGCACGGCCGACCCCGCGGAGTTCCTGCAGCTCTATGAGCTGGGCATCGAGGCGGCCAACGGAGACGAAAAGGTCATGGCGAACTGGTTTCCCATGGCGCTCAAGGATGGTGCCCGCACCTGGCTCGTGAACCTGCCTCCCGGCTTGATCTCCTCTTGGGACGAGATGCGCAGTCGTTTCATCGCCAACTTCCAGGGCACTCGCGACCGTCCTATGGTCGTGGGTGACCTTCACCACATCAAGCAGCAGCATGGAGAGACCCTGTAGAAGTACATCCAGCGCTTCAACAACGCTCGCCTCAAGATTCCCAAGGTGATTGAGGAGGCCATCATCTCAGCGTTCTCTGATGGCGTCCATGACGTCAAGATGAAGGAGGAGCTTGCGATCGACGAGGATCTGTGCACATCTCTGGAGCTATTCAACCTGGCGACCAAGTGCGCGCGAGCTGAGGAGGGGCGCCTCTCCCTCCTCAAGCTTCCAGCTGCTGACCCAGAAGAGAAGAAAGGCAAGGCCAAGGACGTGAAGCGCAAAGGAGCAGCCGTACTCGTGGCAGAACCAGACATGAAGCGCGGCAGGGACCAGCCAGAGTCGTCCAAGGGTAGCCGATTCTGCGCCTACCACAACCTCTACACCCACAACACCAACGAATACCGGGAACTCAGAGCCGTTCGAGAAGGACGTACCGGTCGGTGCCCCAAGCGCAACGACCGGGGCTACGACCGAGGAGGAGGAAGAGGTGGAGGACCATGGGACGACCGAGGCCCTCGCCAGGAGTGGCGTGACCGACCTCGCAAGGATCGCTAGCAGGACCAGCCTCGCGAGGGGGCTTGGAGGGATTAGCCTCGTGAGGATCGCCCGCAGGGCAACGCAGGCCTTCCTCCTCTTCCACCACCGCCAAGAAGGAATGATGACCACCACCAGGACGAGGGGGCTGGGGGCTTCCAGGAGCCATGTGCTATCGCTGGCATCCTGGGCGGTGCCCAAGCCCCAGCCTCTCAGCGCATCTTCAAGCAGTTTGCTCGCGAGGTGAATGCAATCCTCCCCAGGCTTGAGGCCACGCGTTCGCTCAGGTGGTCCACATGCGCAATCAATTTCAGCTCAGCAGATCAAGTCAAGTGTGCGGCCACAGCCGGCGTCCTCCCAATGCTTTACCAGGACCCTCATCGATGGCGGCGCAGGACTCAATGTTTTGTTCGTTGAGACGTTCAACAACCTTCAAGTGCCATATGATCAACTTCAGCCAACCAAGCCTTTCTCAGGAGTTACAGATGGCTCCACCACTCCAATAGGGCAGGTCCGCCTCCCTATCACTTTCGGACAGCGCAAGAACTACCGCGCCGAGCTTATCGTCTTTGACGTTGCTCACATTCACCTGCCATACAACGCCATCCTCGGGTATCCGGCCTTGGCCAAGTTCATGGCAGTGACCCACCATGGCTACAATGTCCCCAAGATGCCAGGAAGCGGCGGAATCATCACAGTCCCCTGTGGAGAGAAGGATGCGGTGTGCTCTCTAGAGTGCGGCTTTCAAGCTGCATCGATCGAGGACCCAGACAGCAGGGGCGAGAACCCTCCTGAGGCGGTTCCCAAGAAGAAGAAGATATCTCCCAGCTCAAGGCCTCAGGAGGTTGGCATCTCCGAGGTGTTGCATTAGGATCCGCGCCCATGCAAGGGACGCCTCCCTCCATCGCATAGGAAGGTGCGCCCGGTGCCCTCCTCGGGCAGGGCTCGGGGGCTCTCTTCTGGAGGGCCTCAGACTTTTCCAAGATCATGAGGGAGGCGCTCAGGCACCACTTGGAGGCGTGCTTTGCGGCACGTTTCCCTCAGGAAGGCACAGGGCAAGGAAGGGCCAACCTTCAGGAGTTCATCACCAAGACCACTCAGGAGCTGCAGGAATCAAGAGTCATACGCGGCGATCGTTGTCTTCCCGGCGTAGCCTCCTATCCAGGCGAGGATGGCGGGTTGCGCGTCTGCATCGACTACCCAGGGCTCAACCGAGCCGCATCTTAGGAGCGCCTCTGGCCTTCACGCGAGGGACGTTCCGAGGGTCCGCCGCACAGCTACGTTCGCATGCCTTTCGGCCTGCTGAACATGGCTGCCACTCACCAGTGCCATCTGCAGAGCATTCAGGCAGCTCAGGAGGCCAGGCACCACGCGGTCCTGGCGGAGATGGAGATGGTCCTCGAGGAACCGCCTGGACCCCCAGAGCCTCCCGAGGCTCAGGGCTCCGGTGGCTCGTGAGGGTCAGTCTCTTCACCGTGCACCTTCAGCTACTCCAACACTCCCTCTACAATGGTATCAGGTGACATCTTTCAAGTTCATTTCAGCTGGGAGCGCCCTCAGGGCTGCATCATTCCTAGGTTGCATGGGTCTGTCCCTGCGGCATGTATCCCTTTTGCTTATGTTTATAGTTTACCTTGCTGGGGCTCCCCTCGGGCTGCATCATCCCCAAGCCGCTCGGTCCTGACCCACTGGCGTGTATCCCTCCTGCTTTTCTCTAAGTTGATTTGTCTCTCATGCTTAGCCTGCCTATGATTATCATCTACCGCCTACCACGGGCATTCTCTCCCTCATGCAAATCGCTTGCACGTTAAAAGGGGGGCGCGTGACCATCACGACTTATGAGATCTTACTGGCTCTCTAGCCCTCACCCCCTGGCCTTGTCCACGGAATCGCGACCTGGCATACCAGCGGCGGCTGAGCTCGCTGGAGGGCCGGGACCTAAGGACGTAGAGCATTTGTATCTAACCAAGTTCAAGACCCTCGCGATGGGCCAAGCCTCGTAGGGCGGACGACACAAGGCCTCCTCAGGGGCGGCCTCACCAGGCAGGCTCACGAGGAGGCGGAGATATCAAGGCAAGGGATACCTTGCGAGGTTCTCGTGACGCAAGCCATGACGATCAAGACCAGGCGGGCGCCAGACGGGCGCCAACCTATGCAGTGTCCTCGTTTCCTCTTTGGTGCAAAGGGGCAAGCGTAGGCATGGAGTACCGAGGCATCATGCAAAGGTTTTTCCATATCGGTGCAACGAGACCAAGACCAGCAGAGCGGCAGGACGGAGGTCACCATGGAGCCCAAGACGGCGTCATCGCTAGTGCCTTTGGCAGTCGAAGACCACCTTTATTTAGGATAGCTTGAACTAGTTGTCCCCTTTCAAAATGGTCGTTGTTGGCTCCCTTCCCGCTCAATATTTGGGAAGATGACTAGGGCCTCTATAAATAGAGATAGCCACCACAGTAGGAGGGATGGAATGCTTCCCAAGTAGAATACAACCACCACAAGAAGACTCCTCGCGAGGCTGTTCTTCCTCTTTACTGTTCATCATCAGCCCCAGAGGCAATCCACCACACCACACATAGGAGTAGGGTATTACACCACAACGGTGGCCCGAACCTATATAAATCTCATGTCCCTTGTGTTGTTCATCGTGCTAGCTAGAATCGCGGCGATGTTTTGGGGGGTGAATCGGTAGGGAGAAGATCTTCATGCGCACCCCAGAGTTTGAATCTTAAGGGTTTTGCCGGAACCCGATATCCGACAACCTGGTAACACTCTTGAAGGTCATGGCCTTCGGTCCGGTGAATCTTGCAGTACGGGCCATCACCTTTCCCAACTTTCTCTGCGGTAGCGGCTTCCCAGCAAGCATGCACGCGGCAGCTTCCTTGCCGGGGGCCTCAGCCTTGGCTTTCTTGCAGGTACTAGGTGAAAGCACAAGTGCTCCCTAGGTGGTTTTGGTAATTAATGTCAACATATCTCTTGTTGGGCTAACACTTTTATCTAGTATGTTTCAGATAAGTTCAACAATGGAGTGGCATGGACTAAAGGATGTGGGAACTCCTTCAAGATGCTAAGGACAAAGGATTGGCTCAAGCTTCAAGCTCAAGACTCTTCATTTTACATTTTAGTGATCCAAGATCACATTGAGTCTATAGGAAAGCCAATACTATCAAGGAGGGATGAGGTTTTGCTTAATGAGCCTCTTTCTTCATGTGCTTAGTGATATGCTCCAAAACCCTCAGCTACTTTCCCACTTCCACAAATGACCTAAACCTAAATCCAAAACCGGTCACACCGGTTCTTCCTATCCGGCGCCACCGATTTCATAAGTCATATCCACTGCCACAAACCCTAAGCAAATCGGTTCTACCGATAGGGATCTCGGTCTCACCGAGATGGGATTGTAATCTCTCTGTGTATGTCCATTACCAAAGTCGGTCTCACCGAGTTTGAGCAATCGGCACTACCGAGATTACAATGCAAACTTCCTGGTTAACTCTTTAACAAAATCGGTCCTACCGAGTTTGTGTAATCGGTCCAACCGAGTTTGCCTGACCAACTCTCTAGAAAGCTTATTACCAAAATCGGTCTCACCGATGTGTAATCGGTCTTACCGAGATTATGTTATGCCCTAACCCTAACTGAATCGGTCTCACCGAGTTGCATTTCGGTCCCACCAAAAACCCTAATGGTCACATTATTTGCTAAATCGGTCTGACCGAGTTTAATGATTCGGTCCCACCGAGTTTGGTAGATTGTGTGTAACGGTTAGATTTTGTGTGGAGGCTATATATACCCCTCCACCTCCTCTTCATTCATGGAGAGAGCCATCAGACTGAACCTACACTTCCAGCATACATTTTCTGAGAGAGAACTACCTACTCATGTGTTGAGGCCAAGATATTCCATTCCTACCATATGAATCTTGATCTCTAGCCTTCCCCAAGTTGCTTTCCACTCAAATCTTCTTTCCACCAGATCCAAAACCTATGAGAGAGAGTTGAGTGTTGGGGAGACTATCATTTGAAGCACAAGAGCAAGGAGTTCATCATCAACGCACCATTTGTTACTTCTTGGAGAGTGGTGTCTCCTAGATTGTCTAGGTGTCACTTGGGAGCCTCTGACAAGATTGTGGAGTTGAACCAAGGAGTTTGTAAGGGCAAGGAGATCGCCTACTTCGTGAAGATCTACCGCTAGTGAGGCAAGTCCTTCGTGGGCGATGGCCATGGTGGGATAGACAAGGTTTCTTGTTTGTGGACCCTTCGTGGGTGGAGCCCTTCGTGGACTCGCGCAACCGTTACCCTTCGTGGGTTGAAGTCTCCATCAACGTGGATGTACGATAGCACCACCTATCGGAACCACGCCAAAAACATCCGTGTCTCCAATTGCGTTTGAATCCTCCAAACCCTTCCCTTTACTTTCTTGCAAGTTGCATGCTTTACTTTTCGCTGCCCATATACTCTTTGCATGCTTGCTTGATATGTATTGTGAATGTTAAACTTGTGCCTAATCTCCACTTAAACTTAAGGAAACTTAAAAAATGCAACTTTGGTACTTAGTGTCTAATCACCCCCTCTAGACACCTCTTCTCAAGGTCCTACAAGTGGTATCAGAGCATTGGTCTCCATTGCTTTGGTTTAATCACCATTGGAGGAAGATGGATGAGTCTACTATTGGGAGTCTTGGACATAGAGTGCCTATTCTTGATGGAGAGTATTTTCATGAGTGGAAAAATGAGATGCTTGTTATTTTCAATCAATATCATTTGAACAAGTACATTGCTAGCCCTTGTGCTCCTTATGTTGATCCTATGCATCCTACCCATGATGAGTCAATTGACATGATTAGGAATCTTAGAACTGCTGAACTTATCATTAGAGGATTGCCTAGAAACTTGATTGGATGCTTGCCTACTTTCAAGTGTGCCTACACTATATGGAAATTTCTTGAGGAACGATTTCCAGATTATTCCTTGAAAAATCTTGATGAAATTCTCCATAAATATATTGCTTTGAGTAAGATGAATTCTAGTGATCCTATGTTTGGTGATCGTCTATTTGAGCTTACAAACCTTATGCGTGCCAAAGGAAATGTTGGCATTATTAGTGATATTATTTCCGAAGCTATAAAAATTCATAAGCAAGATCATTGTCAAACCCATTCTAATGAATTACCCTCTCTAGGACTTGATCCACCACATGACGATGTTGAACATGGATACTATGATGAGGATGATGATAGTGACTTCGATCTTGATGATGCAATGAGACACTTTCGTCTTATGGCAAATCTTCGGGGATATATGTCAGGAGGAAAGGAATGGGTTCTTGATAGTGGATGTACCGATCACATGACCGGAGATAAAGACATGTTTCGTGAGCTTGCTGATAATGATAGTCCTCGAAAGTATGTCACCTTCGGTGACAACTCAAAGGGTAAGGTGGTTGGCCTCGGTAAGGTGGCCATATCACATGATAGCTCCATACAAAATGTTATGCTCGTTGAATCTCTTGGGTACAACTTACTTTTAGTATCTAGACTTGCTGATTTCGGTTTCAATGTTCTATTTACTGAAGTAGATTGCCAAGTGTTTCATCGAGACAATCATAAAATGGTCTTCACGGGTGTGCGTAGAGGTGATCTATACATTGTTGATTTCACTAAAAAGGCTCAACCTAAAACTTGCTTCATTGCTAAATCCTCAAAAGGTTGGTTATGGCATAGATGACTAGGTCATGTTGGTATGCGAAACCTTGACAAGCTTATTAAAGGAAATCATATCCTTGGAGTTAATGATGTCATATTTGATAAGGATAGACTTTGCAGTGCTTGTCAAGCAGGTAAACAGGTTGGAGGAAGGCATCCCGTGAAGAACATCATGACCACAAGGAGGCCACTCGAGCTACTTCACATGGATCTTTTCGGTCCCAACTCTTACAAGAGTCTCGGTGGAAATTCTTTTGGTCTAGTTATAGTTGATGATTTTTCAATATTTACATGGGTGTTCTTTCTCGATGATAAATTGCAGGTCCAAAAGATCTTCAAAAACTTCGCTAGGAAGGCCCAAAATCAATTTGACGTGAAGATCAAGAAGGTCCGCAGCGACAACGGAACGGAGTTCAAGAACGCAAATGTGGACACTTTTCTTGACGAAGAAGGGATTTCACACAAGTTCTCGGCTATGTACACACCTCAACAAAACAGAGTTGTTGAGAGGAAGAACCGGACTCTCATCAAAATGGCGAGAACGATGCTTGATGAGTACAAGACACTGATGCACTTTTGGGCAGAAGCGGTTGAGATAGCTTGCCATGCAACAAATTGCTTGTATCTTCACAAGCTACTCGGCAAGACGGCCTACGAGCTCCTCACCAGTAACAAACCCCAAGTTGGATACTTTCGAGTATTCGGCTCAAAGTGCTACATTCTTGATAAGCATCGTCGCTCTAAATTTTCTCCTAAATCTCATGAAGGTTTCCTACTTGGTTATGGCTCAAACTCTCACACTTACCGTGTCTACAACAATTTCACCCGAAAGGTTGAAGAGACGGTAGATGTGAAGTTTGATGAATCTAACGGCTCGCAAGTAGAGCAATTGCCAATTGATGTAGGAGACAAAGATCCTTCGGAAGCAATTCAAGACTTGGCTATTGGCAAGGTTCATCCAACGGAGGTGAAGGAGAGTACCTCGTTTGTCCAAGTGGAAGCTTCTACTTCATGACAAGGTGAACCAAGAGTTGACACGGAAGCATCCACAAGTGGGACACACCAAGATGAAGAAAACAAGGAAGTGCATCAAGATGAACGTCAACAACCTCCTTCTCCACCACGACAAGAGAACGACAACGCCAATAATGAAGAAGGCCAAGAAGAAGAACAAGATGAAGAAGATGTTCAACGAAGACCCAAGCAAAATCTTTCACGAGTTCGAGCAAGAGTTGCTAAAGATCATCCCGTCGAGCAAATCTACAATGACATTCAAACCGGGAGAATCACTCGCTCTAAAACTCGTTTAGCTAACTTTTGTGAAAACTATTCTTTCATCTCTAGCATTGAACCTATGAAGGTTGAAGAAGCATTGGAAGATCCGGATTGGATAAATGCTATGCATGAAGAGCTACATAACTTTGAGAGGAACCAAGTTTGGACATTGGTTGAGAAGCCCGACAACAACCACAACGTCATCGGTACCAAATGGGTGTTCGCAACAAGCAAGATGAATATGGACAAGTAGTTTGCAACAAAGCACGTCTCGTAGCCCAAGGCTACACACAAGTCGAAGGTATGGACTATGGTGAGACTTACGCCCCCGTTGCTAAACTTGAGTCCATTCGCATCTTACTTGCCTATGCTAATCATCATGATATCACCTTGTACCAAATGGACATTAAAAGTGCTTTTCTAAATGGTGAAATTGAGGAGGAAGTTTATGTTAAGCAACCTCCCGGCTTTGTCAATCCTAAGAAACCCAATCATGTTTACAAACTTCACAAAGCTCTTTATGGTCTTAAACAAGCTCCTAGAGCATGGTATAAATGCTTGACCAAGTTCCTTATTGAAAAAGGCTTTGAAATTGGGAAAATCGATTCTACTCTTTTTACTAAAAGGGTTAATAGAGAACTATTTATGTGCCAAATCTATGTTGATGATATTATATTTGGTTCAACTAACCCTCATTTTAGTGAAAAGTTTGGGAAGCTAATGTCGGAAAAGTTTGAGATGTCTATGATGAGTGAACTCAAATTCTTTCTTGGGTTGCAAATCAAGCAAACTAAGGAAGGAACCTTTGTTTCTCAAACGAAGTACACCAAGGACTTATTCAAGAAGTTCAATATGCAAGAATGCAAAGGTTTGTCAACACCCATGCCTACTAGTGGACATATTGACTTGACCAAAGATAGTGAACCGGTTGATCAAAAGGTTTATCGCTCTATGATTGGTTCATTGTTATATCTATGTGCTTCATGTCCCGATATCATGCTAAGTGTGTGCATGTGTGCACGATATCAAGCTGCTCCTAAAGAATGTCATCTTAAGGCCGTGAAAAGGATAGTGAGATACTTAATCCATACACCAAACTTTGGCATTTGGTATCCTAAGAGGGCCTCTTTCGATCTTGTTGGCTATTCCGACTCGGACTATGCCGGAGACAAGGTTGATAGAAAGTCCACTTCGGGTACTTGTCAATTTCTTGGTAGATCTCTTGTGTCTTAGTCCTCCAAGAAACAAATATCGGTATCCTTGTCCACCGCCGAAGCTGAATATATTGCCGCTGGTTCATGTTGTGCTCAATTACTTTGGATGACCCAAACTCTTAAAGATTATGGGATATATGTGAGACATGTTCCATTGCTTTGTGATAATGAAAGTGCTATCAAAATTGGTCATAATCCTGTGCAACATTCTCGAACTAAGCAAATTGAAGTTCGTCATCATTTCATTCGACATCATGTTGCTAAGGGTGACATTGATCTTAAGCATGTTCGCACCGAAAAGCAATTAGCGGATATATTCACTAAACCTCTTGATGAGAAAGTATTTTGAAGGTTAAGAGGAGAATTTAACATCATTGATGCTTCAAACTTGGAGTAGAAACTGCATTGGATACATGCAAGACATGAGCTTATGACTAATCCTTGATATTTCTCTTATGATGGAAATCTTATGTCTTGTATATATTTGTATCTTGCATGTTATCTAACCCCTGTAGGTAGTTGGTGGAATCAAATTCCATGATATTGTAATCTACTCACATCTTGAGCAATCTCTACATCACCAAGTCTCTACACTATGGTGGATAAAGACAAGGAAGCACGAAACCATTCAAACATATCCTTTGACAAATTCTATGTTGAACTTCATGATTGTCATTTTTGGATACACAAGTGCTCTTCCTTGCAAGAACTAACCCATGTAGGTAGATGGACTCAAATTCCAAGTGGTGCTCCAAATTCTTGATGAGCTACATCAACCTTGAGCAACTCGCACAAGTTCAACTACATGGACAACACCACCAACCAAGGTATGTTATTCCATCTTAGAGAAGCTTTACTCCAAGTCATGAGCTAGAGCAACTCGACAAGATGTGAATACATCAAGATGCTTAAACGAAAAATGGCAACCCCATTTTGAGCTTAAACGATGAGTATGACCTATTATCAAGTGATCTCACTTGACTCCTAAGTCAATATACTCTAACATAGGTGACTTTGTCGCCGACCATCTCTAGATGAAGTTTTCTTGTGTTCTTTTCCGTGTTTTTGCATTTGTCACATGCATATTTGTTTCCCCTTTCAAAAAAAACTTCATCTAGATTTCTTTCTGTTTGCTCTGCATTTTCTGCATCACATTCATTGCACATCTTTCAGTAAATTCCTTACAAATCCTTGTGAGATCTTACTAGTCTAAGTGAGCTGAGGTGACAAGTGTTTTCTCTGAGATGAACTCGTTTCTACCGATTTGTTATTTTCGGACCAACCGAATCCTTTCGGTACAACCGAAGCATACCACTCGGTGCCACTGATTTCACATCAGGAAAATAGTTTGCCACATATTCTATGTTTCTACTGATCCAGCTCCACTCAATGAATCTTGTCCTCTACAAGCATCACATTTTTATCATTGCTTTGTGCTGTGTCTCAAGGACCAAACCCATTCGATGGATTCCAGAAAACCCTTCTTGGAAATTGATGTCAAAGGGGGAGAGAGAGAACATCAAAGCTTATCATTTAGAAAGAGATCCTTAAGGGGGAGAGAGATCTTCAAGGGGAGAGAGAGATCTCCAGGGGAGAGAATACTTAAGTAGAAAGTATTTCTCAAGGATCCCAGATGCTTGGTGTTCAAGAGGAGAGATGCTCACATGTCTTCTTAAGGGGAGAGGCATGTTCATATGATCTGTTGTGCTTATTTGCATTAGCATACATTAGCTCTGATGATCATTTATATCTTTCAGCTCTGATTTTTCAGCTCTGATCCTCTATTCCCTATCTTCTCCCAGTGTCCCATGATAGATTCAGGGGGAGCAAGACATCTAAGGGAAAGAAATCATTTAAATTCATTGCATATCTTTACTCTTGGGGACATGTCTAATTCAATGTGGTACTTAGTACTCACTCTCTACATGTCATCCCAGTCTTGGTATTCTTGTGGTTTCTTTTGTTTGCTCTGGCTAGTAGATGTATCTGTGTTATCTAACCTTGTTTATGCAGGTTCATTTCATCCTAAGCCAACTCAAGACTTCAAGGTAAGTATATGCATCAAAATCATGTGTATGAGGAATACTTGCTGATGTACATACTGTTTGCAAGAAGGACTCATGAGCATGAAGGTATTTTCTTTAATATTCTTTGCTCTGATGCATATGGCCAAGATACATGTAACACATTGCCTGCTCTATCATGTTTATGCTCTCACATGCTTCTATATTCCATATTCACATGATTGCATACATGTAGGGGGAGCCTATGTTTGTTACATGTCTTTCCAAATCTTTACTTGCTATTCCTTATATCTTTATCTAAAGCTTTGATGTATGTTGCCATCAATTACCAAAAAGGGGGAGATTGAAAGCACAAGTGCTCCCTAGGTGGTTTTGGTAATTAATGTCAACATATCTCTTGTTGGACTAACACTTTTATCTAGTATGTTTCAGATAAGTTCAACAATGGAGTGGCATGGACTAAAGGATGTGGGAACTCCTTCAAGATGCTAAGGACAAAGGATTGGCTCAAGCTTCAAGCTCAAGACTCTTCATTTTACATTTTAGTGATCCAAGATCACATTGAGTCTATAGGAAAAGCCAATACTATCAAGGAGGGATGAGGTGTTGCTTAATGAGCCTCTTGCTTCATGTGCTTAGTGATATGCTCCAAAACCCTCAGCTACTTTCCCACTTCCACAAATGACCTAAACCTAAAGCCAAAACCGGTCACACCGATTCTTCCTATCCGGCGCCACCGATTTCATAAGTCATAGCCACTGCCACAAATCCTAAAGCAAATTGGTTCTACCGATAGGGATCTCGGTCTCACCGAGATGGGATTGTAATCTCTCTGTGTATGTCCATTACCAAAGTCGGTCTCACCGAGTTTGAGCAATCGGCACTACCGAGATTACAATGCAAACTTCCTGGTTAACTCTTTACCAAAATCGGTCCTACCGAGTTTGTGTAATCGGTCCAACCGAGTTTGCCTGACCAACTCTCTGGAAAGCTTATTACCAAAATCGGTCTCACCGAGTTTGTGTAATCGGTCTTACCGAGAATACGTTATGCCCTAACCCTAACCGAATTGGTCTCACCGAGTTGCATTTCGGTCCCACCGAAAACCCTAACGGTCACATTATTTGCTAAATCGGTCTGACCGAGTTTAACGATTCGGTCCCACCGAGTTTGGTAGATTGTGTGTAACGGTTAGATTTTGTGTGGAGGCTATATAACCCCTCCACCTCCTCTTCATTCGTAGAGAGAGCCATCAGACTAAACCTACACTACCAGCATACATTTTCTGAGAGAGAACTACCTACTCATGTGTTGAGGCCAAGATATTCCATTCCTACCATATGAATCTTGATCTCTAGCCTTCCCCAAGTTGCTTTCCACTCAAATCTTCTTTCCACCAGATCCAAAACCTATGAGAGAGAGAGTTGAGTGTTGGGGAGACTATCATTTGAAGCACAAGAGCAAGGAGTTCATCATCAACGCACCATTTGTTACTTCTTGGAGAGTGGTGTCTCCTAGATTGGCTAGGTGTCACTTGGGAGCCTCCGACAAGATTGTGGAGTTGAACCAAGGAGTTTGTAAGGGCAAGGAGATCGCCTACTTCGTGAAGATCTACCGCTAGTGAGGCAAGTCCTTCGTGGGCGATAGCCATGGTGGGATAGACAAGGTTGCTTCTTCGTGGACCCTTCGTGGGTGGAGCCCTCCGTGGACTCGCACAACCGTTACCCTTCGTTGGTTGAAGTCTCCATCAACGTGGATGTACGATAGCACCACCTATCGGAACCACGCCAAAAACATCCGTGTCTCCAATTGCGTTTGAATCCTCCAAACCCTTCCCTTTACTTTCTTGCAAGTTGCATGCTTTAATTTCTGCTGCCCATATACTCTTTGCATGCTTGCTTGATATGTATTGTGAATGTTAAACTTGTGCCTAATCTCCACTTAAACTTAAGGAAACTTAAAAACTGCAACTTTGGTACTTAGTGTCTAATCACCCCCTCTAGACACCTCTTCTCAAGGTCCTACACTAGGTGAGCCCGAACCTTCTACAATCATCACTGCTTTATCTCTTGGCTTCTTACTGCACTTCTTGCCCTTTCTCCGACTGGTTGACTCATCTTCATCCTGTGAATCAATACTGATGTAATCCTCCTCTCCGGGCAACTTCCTTCCTTCCTCCATCCGAGCACACTTATCCACCAGTGTGTATAGCTCCTTCACAGTCTTGGGCAACCGCACATTCATCTTAGAACGAATGCGACAGTTGCACACACTGGGCTGGAAGGCTTCTATAACAGCTGCCAGATGGATATTTGGAATATTCCTATGAACTTTACTGAATCTCTCTAAATACTTACGAAGGGTTTCTCCTTCCTTCTGCTAGAGAAGGTGCAGGTCGCTGGACCTGCCGGGCTCTTGGTGGCCACCGGTGAAGGCATTGATGAACTCGTGGCACAGGTCTGCCCATGACGAAATGGAGATAATCGGTAGATGCATCATCCAAGACCTCACATTGGACTTGAGGGCCAAAGGGAAGTAGTTGGTGAACATCTTCTCATCACTTCCCCCGGCAACCTAAACAGCGATGGTGCAGATGCTCAGGAACTCTACCAGGTTCATCCTCTCGTAGTACTTCTCAGGTATCTCTAGCTTGAACGTACGAATGGACAGCTAACAGACTTGCCTCCACTCTTGTGTAAAGGCAGGGTAGCTGACCTCGAAAGGAAGGCACCCGCCAACACCGAGTTTAGGCTCGGCGATGTTGAGGCCGCCGCACCCGTTGGTCTGGCGGAGGTCGTCGCGGCGCTGATATATGGCGACGCATGCGTGTCCCTGCCGCCTATCCTCTGGGGCTCGACGTTTGCCTGGACGTGCTCGCGGCTTGGAAGAGGCCATCGAGACGTTGTCGGGGTCTTGATTCTGCTGCGCTCGCGCCGGCTGCCATGGTGGGGACTGCACCATAGGGACAGCCCCCTCTATTCGGGCAGCAGTACGGGCGGTTGCTGTCAATTGGGGAGGTCGTGGTGGGCTAGCTCATCGCGAGCCCCCAGCCTCGGCGAAACCGAGCAGGCTTTGGATGGTAGCACGCCACTCATCCATCTGCTTGGCTGCCGGCGGAAACCTCAGTAGTAGCTGAGCTCGCGCCATAGCCTCCGTGGTTGTGCTTGGCGTGGATGTTGATGGCGTCGACCGTACCATCGCCTAGCTCCTGACAGTGCCTGTGGCGGCAACGACAGCGGTGGCATGCATGCGATGTTGTGGAATGAGCACCTAGGCAGTGGGGTCGCGCGGTGATTGTGCTCGAAGGTCTGTGGCTCCCTTGGGTGCAGCGGTCGGGTCGGCTCGCCTGGGAGGAGGCTCATGCGCCGTGACCGCCCCCGTGGCCGGGACGGCCGAAGGGCGATGGCTCACCCTGGACCGAGCGCCGTTGCTATGGTTGCACCCGCTGGTGGGAGGAGGGGGTGCAAGTGGAGTGACCCTCTCGCCCGCACCTTGCGGAGCGTGCCTGTCGAGATGTTGCTGATGCTGTTCTCCTCCGACATTTCCATCCCCCACGTTGGCCACGGGGAGAGTGGTGATGGCGCCACATGCTCCAACCACGCCCCCAGTAGCACTCATGTCCTCGCTCGTTTCCGCATCCCAGCAGCATCCGAGGCTGCGGGGGGCGGAGCCTTCTAGGTGGATGGATGGGCCGAAGGGCCGGACTTCTTCTTTGGCGCCATGGTCGATGGCGTCGTCGAAGATGAATATGAGGATGAAGATGGCGCGCTGCGCACGCTGTCAGGTTCACGCAAGCGATCCGCCTACCTGGCGCGCCAAAGATGTCATGGGATATCCGCGGCCACCTATGAGACCGGGTGGCCCCTTGCTGGTTCGGCAGGGGGGCGTAGTGTTGCACAAAGAGCAGATCAGCACACGGCATCACAACAGAGAGCACACAAGCAATTTACCCAGGTTTGGGCCGCCGTGAGGCATAAGACCCTACTCCTACTTTGGTGAATTGATGGTGGAATGAGTGTGGTGGTGCGTAGTACACTTGCCCGGCAAGGTCTGCCTCAGGGCCGCAGTGACTACGCGCGTACGGTGGCTTGAGTTTGTCAACTTTCCAACCCTCTAACTCCTCCTACAAGTTCCATGTGTCTCCTTTTATAGATTAAGGGGTCACCACAGTGGCAAAGTGGTCATTATCCACTGATACCATAGCAAACAGTGTTATCATACCTAACTCTGCGGGCTAACAGGGTGCATTAAATGCACCGCTTAGTGTCACATCACTGGTTGCCCGGCAAGGCCCTCCGGGGTATTTCGCTAGCTCCGTGCCTGTTCTCTTGACACGTCGCAGGACGGGTGTCACCTGTGGGTTTCTTCTGTAGGAAATGGCTGCCATGTGGCGAATGGCTGCCACTTAATTATCTTGCGGCTCGACATTGCACTGATCGATGACATGGGTCATGCTTGAGTGGTTGGTGGGGCGGTTTATCCCCCGCGAGCCCCGGCAGGCTCTTCCGGAGAGTCTTGGTTGCTTGCTTCGGGTTGTGTCCTCGCCCCTTGCCGGGCTCACTTGCCTACCAAGGGTGGCCCTTCTCTTGCTGATATCTTGCTCTCTTGACTCAGTCTTGGTCCCTCTGAGCTGCATGTTGCTTCTTCAAGTCTCTTGGCTCTTCAATCTCTGACTTGAGCTGGTGCTTCAATCTTGATCTTGTGCATGTGCACAGTTGGGCAACAGACCCAGGGTTTGTTGCACCGACACGACCCGTTAAGGCTTATCTGAACTAGGCCCAGTAGCGTCATCTGGGCTGTCCAGTATGGTTCCAGTCCGTTGTAACTTCCGACCCATGTATGGCCCATGACGTCTTTCTTCCCATATGAGGCCCTTTGTAACTCTTGGCCCATTAAGGGCCCGTGGTGAAACTGGCCAGTAATGAACAGTGTATCGCTTTATACCCATTAACGGCCCATTAGTCCATCGACCGTTTCCAGCCCATGTTAACTTTTGGCCTTCTAAGGGCCCATTTATTCTTGGGCTCATTTCCAGAATTGGATTACTTACGGTCCATTATTGGCCTGTTCAGCTTGTGGACCAAATTCAGCCCGTGGTTATAGTCGGTCTGCTTGTGGCCCGTTAACACGTTGGGCTGTTTTCGTAGCGTCATCAATTACGGCCTATTAATGACCTGTTATGGTCGGGCCATAAAATAGACGATTTCCACTCTATCCTGTTTACGACCCATTTTGCGGCCCGTCATTGATCCACGAATAGTACGACCCATGTTTGGCAAAACGATTATACGGCCCGTAGAAGGCCCATAGATGAGACCGCCCATAGAAGGCCCATGGATCCTATGGCCCGTAGAAGGCCCATGGATCCTACGGCCTGTAGAAGGCCCATGGATCCTATGGCCCATGGAAGGCCCATGGATCGTACAACCCGTGGAGGGCCATGGTCACTACAGCAGGTAGCAGGACCATGGTCACAACAGTCCGTGTGTTGCCATGTTTATTGTGGCCTAGTTTATTGTGGCCACTTGAAAAACGCGGAAAAAGAACTATAGTGACTACAAGCAAACAACTAAACAAGACAATAAGGAAATAAATAAGCAATGAACTAATTCTAGGCTATTAAGGCTATTACACATATTACATCCATTGGTCATCAAAGTTCGCCACCAGTACAAATATAGGGAACAAAGCTGCATATTACATACACTGGCCGTCTAAATTGGCCACCAGTGCAAATAAACGCATCAGCAAAACAAGTCCATAATTCAAACAACTTCAGAATAGCTCAAGAAATGTTATACTGGGTATCCACCATGCTGGCAATAAGCTTAGTAATCTTATTAGCTTTGTCCCATTTGGTGCTAAAATCCTCCAACGCTTGTTGTTGCACTAGAAAGTATGCATCTGAATGCTCCAGGGACTTCCGCAGTCCTTCCGCTTCTTTTCGCAGCACAGCTGATCGATGTGTTTCAGTTTGTAGTTGAGACTCAAGAAACTGAAGTGATTCAGATAGTGAGTTTGAATAGCTTGTGCAAGCGGTAGTGGCCAGTAACTCGAATACTAAACCAAGACAGGACTTTGAGGTTGTCTCACTGTCTTCAAGATTGTTTTGCTTAGCTGTTTTATCAGCTTTGTTGGAGACCAACAAGGATGTCTCACTATCCTAAACCTTATCTGCATTACTTCCTTTACCATTGCTTAATAAGGCACTCTTCCCCAATATTCTGTCAGCACTCTAAAAGAAGAAACAAGCAGACACATAAAAAATAGGTTTGGCATGTACTAGTATATGAAACTCATTTCGGTTAACCAATTCATTAGTAAGGTGGACATGATTAAACTACCAAGTCTTCTATTGCCAAGTAGTACATAATAAAAGCATCAAACGAACATATATCTATGTCATATGGTCACTGCATTGTCTTGCCAAATCAAAATAGAGACACAGTTCAAATCATATCAGTTCAAGACAAAGCGGCATTGAAAGAATACAAAGCGTGGGAAACTACACGGCACAACAAGATTTCAGATGGCACTATAAAAAAAAGACACATCCGTGACATTTTGGGCTGAACGATTTTTTTCTGTCATACTTATGACACTTCTAAGATGGTAATTGTGACAAAACCCGGTATCATCATAGATGTGGTGGGGTCCTACTTCTTTGACAAAAAATCATGACAGAAAATGGGCATTTCATCCTGGGTGGGCCAGAGATGCAGCTGCATGACATTCTTTGGGCCGTCCATGATGGAAAAAACCATGGTAGAAGCGAGGGCGAGGAAAATATTGGGGAGTTCCCGGTTACGGTGGGTGGTTGGGGGCTGAGCGATGCACATTTCTCTCGTACGTACGCGCGTGTGTGCAAGCCGTTGCACTCTAACTAAACCCGAGCGAGGCGTTGGGGTCTAACTGAACCGAGCGATTGCATTGCAGGCTACGCGTTACTGAACCCGAGCAATCGATCAATCCCTTGCTGTTAACTGAACACGAGTGATTCCTTCGCTACTGTTGCTAACTGAAGCTGATCGATGCTGCCTCTATATGAACAGTGAGCAACGTTGGGGGGTTTGGACGAACAGTTCCTGGTGGGGGATTGGATGAACAGGACCCTGTGGTAGTAGAGGCCGTTGCCGCTGGATGAACAAGACCTCGATCAATCGAGCCGGTGGAGGGGTGGATGAACATGACCCCATGGAGGGCTAGATGAACAGGACGACCCCGTGGAGGACTGGTTGAATAGTAGCCGGTGGAGGGGTGGATGAACAGTAGCCCGTGGAGGGGTGGTTGAACAGGACCCGGTCGAGAGGGCTGGTTGAACAGTAGCCAGTGGAGGAGCGCGCGGTGGAGGCTGGATGAACAGGAGCCCGTGGATGAACAGTCGCAGGTGGAGGCTGGAGGAGGTCGACGTTGGACGAACAGTAGCCCGTGGAGGCTGGAGGAGGTCGACGTTGGAGATGAACAATATCCCATGGAGTCCCGTTTTGCAGTACGCCACACCCCTCCCGATGAACAGGACCCCCGTTTCGACCGTAGTGCTCCAACACAAGTCCGTTTCCTCCATTTTGCGGTACGCCACACCCCTCCCGACCAACAGGACCCCGTTTCGACCGTAGGAGGTCCGTTTCCTCCGTTTTGCAGTACGCCACACCCCTCCCGATGAACAGGATCCCATTTCGACCGTGGCCAGTCGAACACAAGGCCGTTTCCTCCATTCTGCGGTACGCCAGGCCTCGTTTCCATCGGCTGTTCCGTCCAAGCCGATTGGCTCCCGATGAACACGACGTATTCCATTGCCTCCCCATGAACACGACGCATTCCGTTGCCTCCCCATGAACACGACAACGGCGCAACTTCTCAATTCCGACCCAGCCATGTACATGAGCCCTGGCCGTACATATGCGCGAGTACGCGTTCGAGACCCCGCCCGTATGTACATACGTGGCCATATTTACTTTCTTGCACCCTGGCCATTGTACGTACGTGTACATGCTACGTACGTGCCTCTACTACGACATGTGTGCGCCTCTACTATGACACGTTCCCTTCCTTACACGCACACGGTTCCTTGCTGCAGCCTGTAGACAGACCGGTCGTATGTACATACACATTAGCGACCTGAATGAATACGCTACGTACGCTTCGACCAGGTGGGTCCCGACTGTCAGGCACTTCCTTGCGTGTGAAGATGTAGCTGGTGGGTCCCAACAATCGGGGGGGACATTTTTTCACGAAATACGGTGGCCCGTCCTGTGGGTCCCTACTGTCAGGTGGAGGAATAATTATTTTCGTGTAATAAGGAGGCACTTCCTTGCTGCGGCCGTGGGACCAGCTGTCAGCCTCTCCACGTACAGTACTCTTCCGATGGAATTCGTTCCTTAACCACATTGACCATGCCGCGCCGAGAGCGCCAGGGCGGTGGACGATGTCGAGGCCTAGGAAGGGGACGACGCGGAGTCGGGAAAGACGCGATAGTGGATGCCCATGCGGAGAGGAGTACGAGGGTTCACTGGTTCGGCTGCGATGTGACGTTGCCGTCACCGCAAAATAACAGGGGGTGTGGGTGAGTAGAGGGATGGCCTGGCCAGCGGTGGGAGTAGTAGGGGGCGGTGAGGCCTCCGCGGCATCACAGCCGGCCACAGGAGGCAGGAGCACACGGTACAACCGGCGCTGGTTTGGGCGGCTGGAGCAAGAATACCAGAGGTTGAATAAGCACTACGGCCGTTGGATGGACATCGTACTGTCACAGGAGCTAGTAGGCCCACAAGTCAGCCTCCGTCTCCATCAACTTAGTAGGCCCACAAGTCAGCCTCCCACTATGGTGGGTCCCAGCTAGCAGGGGGTATTCATTTTTTTATGCGTAATAAGGAGGCACTTCCATGCGTGCGAAGATATAGCTGGTGGGTCTGACCTGTCAGCGGGGGGAAAGTTTTTTTCGTGAAATACAGAGGCCCTTTCGATGGGTCCCAGCTGTCAGGTGGATGAATCATTATTTTGCACGTAATAAGAAGGCATTTCCTTGCGTGCGACCGTGGACCCAGCTGTCAGCCTCTCCACGCACAGTCTACTTCCGATGGATGTCGTTCATTGACCATGTTGACCACTCCGCGCTGAGCGCACCTAAGGTGGTGGACGACGGCGAGGCCCCAGACAGCAACGAGCCGAAGATGGGAAACGCGGGAGTAGAGTCGTAGATGGAGAGGTGTGCGACGGTTAACTGGTTCTGGTGCGGTGTGGTTTGGCAGTCGGTGGAGAAGAATAGGAAGTGTGGAGGGGAGGAGGGATTGCCTGGATAACGATGGGGTAGAGCTTCATAGTGAAGCGTGCTAACCAGATCTGCTAGCAATAGGAGGCGGGAGCAGGTGGTCCCGGCGGCGCTGGAGGAAGAAGACGAGAGATTGAAGATGGATGCCGGTCGTTGGATGTAAATCCAACGGCTAACGATGTCAGAATGATTTGTTGACTAAGTTGACAATGACTTGCGTTGGCTTCGACCTATTGGGCCACATTTCAGCCTCCAAAAATGTGGCACGTATTCAACCAATTTTTTCAGAATTTGTAGTCGATTTGATCTTTTTTTTAGAATTACAGTCCATTTGCTGGGCTGGGTGAACAAATAGTGTAGCATCAATGCGGCCCATTTATTTTTTTCCTAAAAATTTACAGGCCATTTGCACTTTCTCGAAATAAACGATTTTGCTGGGCCGATTCTAATTACAATGTTGGGTTGGGCGCAGCAATGTTATAACAAAAAGAAACAGGGGCTTAGCATTTTGTTATAAATATATTTAAATAATATGTGATTTATTATTACATTGGTCCTTAAATCTTACCAAGCTTTTGTACACAGTCACCAGGATTTTCGTTGCCAAAAAAATCTAGGATTTTATTGTTAAGAAATTATTTTTATAAGTTAATAAGATGTGGGATATTGTTTTCTTACATATGTAAGTATCTGCTAAATATATGATGACAATAACAATAATATATAATAACATATAAAATAATTTAAATATATATAATATAGTTAGAAGGGAAACATAAGTTGGACGAGGCGTTCCTATTCTTATATAGAAAAATAGAACAGACCTCTGCATTTTGTTCAAAACAATACATAAATTGGACTGCCGATGTTTCAGGAAAAATAAAACCTCGGATGGGAGGTCATAGGCCGGTCGATAAATGACTGCCTCAAAAAAATACAAACCGACATGTCGTGGGCTGCGGATGTTAAAAAGGAAATCCTAGACGGGGCAGCCCAAAACCCAGCTGATACTTGCTGCCCCAGTGATAATAAAGGATACCTGCCAGCTCCCCGGCTTCGTTGAGAATTTATCTCCTATAGTAACTACGTTGATGCACCTAAAAATGTAACTATGTTGACAAACCCGTGGGCCCCAACGTCAGTATAGCGTTAGGAGGAAGCATTTTTTCGATGAGGCACTTGCTTGCGTACGGCCATAGACCTGGTCGGTCCCGACTGTCTGCCTCTCCATGTACAGTCCTCTCTAGATTCCTCTCGTTTTTTCAGCATGTTCACAATGGCAGACAGCGGCGCCGCTGCGAGCGCACAAAGGCACAGGAGGAGATCGGACCACTTGAGGCAGTGCCTTATTTGTAACGAAAGTACTAAACTAGCCTAGTGGCCAAGTGACACTACCTGACAGTTGTTCCGCCCGGCTTCAATTCCACCTGATGCAGGGAAAATATCTCCAAATTTTTTGCCTATGCCATTATTGACATGTGGGTCCCCATTTTCATCTACGCACACCACGTCCAACACTTGCCAAAACTCCGTCCCTCGTTTTCTCAGTTTTTCGCACACTCGACATTGTCTGGGCATTTTGAAAATATCATACCTTTTTTACTGTGCATCATATGAAGATGTGCTATGCATGAATGTTGATCAGCATGATGTTAACTGGCTGGTAGTTCCATTTTCGACCATGAATAAAACATCCAACATGATGTTAACACTGTTTGAAAAGGCCGTGTTAATATAAATGCTCTGCCTCTGAAAGTTGCAGTTTCTTATCTGAAACTGAACTTGCAGTTTCTTATCTGAAACTGAAACTTGCAGTTTCTTCTCTGAGAATCACATTGTCTGTACTTTTATACTCCTATGAAACTACATTTTTTTAAGTGCTAAAAATAGATCTCTAGAATTCATAAAATACTTCATATGCTCAATACTGCAAATCTGAAATTCAAAAGACATTCATATATGAAAGTACTCTCAAAATACACAACGCAAAGCATAATTTACAACCTACAAATACTGACAACCTTAAGCTCCTCCTGAGAATTCACAACCTGCCCGACTATTGGGCTGGGGGGTGATACGTCTCCAACGTATCTATAATTTTTGATTGCTCCATGCTACTTTATCTACTATTTTGCACTATATTGGGCTTTATTTTCCACTTTTATATTACTTTTGGGACTAACCTATTAACCGGAGGCCCAGCCCAGAATTGCTTTTTTTTTGCCTATTTCAGTGTTTCGAAGAAACGGAATATCAAACGGAGTCCAAACAGAATGAAACCTTCGGGATCGTGATTTTCCAACCGAACGTGATCCAGGAGACTTGGACCCTACTCCAAGTAGTGCCAGAGGCAGTCACGAGGGTGGAGGGCTCCCCCCTGGGTGCGCCCCCCTACCTCGTGGGCCCCCTGACGCTCCACCGACGTACTCCTTCCTCCTATATATACCTACGTATCCCCGAACGATCAGAACAGGAGCCAAAAACCTAATTCCACTGCCGCAACCTTCTGTATCCACGAGATCCCATCTTGGGGCCTATTCCGGAGCTCCGCCGGAGGGGGCATCCACCATGGAGGGCTTCTACATCATCACCATAGCCCCTCCGATGAAGTGTGAGTAGTTTACTTCAGACCTTCGGGTCCATAGCTAGTACCTAGATGGCTTCTTCTCTCTTTTTGGATCTCAATACAATGTTCTCCCCCTCTCTCATGGAGATCTATTCGATGTAATCTTCTTTTTGTGGTGTGTTTGTTGAGACCGATGAATTGTGGGTTTATGATCTAGTATTATCTATGGAAAATATTTGATTCTTCTCTGAATTCTTTTATGTATGATTGAGTTATCTTTGCAAGTCTCTTCGAATTATCCTTTTTGGTTTGGCCAAATAGATTGGTAGTTCTTGCAATGGGAGAAGTGCTTAGCTTTGGGTTCAATCTTGCGGTGTCCTTACCCAGTGACAGAAAGGGTTGCAAGGCACGTATTGTATTGTTGCCATCGAGGTTAACAAGATGGGTTTTTTATCATATTGCATGAATTTATCCCTCTACATCATGTCATCTTGCTTACGACGTTACTCTGTTTTTAACTTAATACTCTAGATGCATGCTGGATAGCGGTCGATGAGTGGAGTAATAGTAATAGATGCAGAATCGTTTCGATCTACTTGTTTTGGACGTGATGCCTATATGCATGATCATTGCCTAGATATACTCATAACTATGCTCAATTCTGTCAATTGCTCAACAGTAATTTGTTCACCCACCGTAGAATACTTATGCTCTTGAGAGAAGCCACTAGTGAAACCTATGGCCCCCGGGTCTATTCTCATCATATCAATCTCTATCACTTTATTTACATGCTTTTTTTTACTTTGCCTTTTACTTTTTACTTTGCATCTATCTATCAAAAATACCAAAAATATTATCTCTATCAGATCTCACTCTCGTAAGTGACCGTGAAGGGATTGACAACCCCTAAAGGTTGGTTGAGAGTTGCTATCGTTTTGTGTAGGTACGAGGGACTTGTGCGTGGTCTCCTACTGGATTGATACTTTGGTTTTCAAAAACCGAGGGAAATACTTACTCTACTTTGCTGCATCATCCTCTCCTCTTCGGGGAAATCCAACGCAATGCTCAAGAGGTAGCGAGAAGAATTTCTGGCGCCGTTGCCGGGGAGGCTCACGCAAGCAAGTCAGCAATACCAAGTACCCATCGCAATCCCTATCTCTCGCATTACATTATTTGTCATTTGCCTCTCGTTTTCCTCTCCCCCACTTCACCTTTGCCGTTTTATTTGCCCTCTCTTTCCCAATCTCCTCTTCTCTTTCCCGTTTTCTTTTTCTCGTTGCCTTTTTGTTTTCTCGTGTGATTAGTTTGCTTTTCTTTATGTCTAATTCCTTATCTGCTCCTATATCTCCCGAGTTTGAAGTTCTTCACTTCAAGCAAAGGCAAGGAGAAAACTTAAAAGATGCTTGGTATAGGATGATGGAATCTTATCGTAAGTGCACCCTAGAGGTGAACTTTAGAATTCTTCTTCGCAATTTTTATGTTGGGTTAAATATGACGCATAGACAACTCTTGGATTGCATTGCCAAGGGAAATTTCATTGAGATTGATCCCAGTATTGCACATGAAATTATAGAGGGAATAGTGGGAACACTACCCCAAAAGGAAGGATCTCATCCTACCCAGGAAGAAGCCCAAGTGTCTGAGAAGATTTGCGAAGTAACAATTTTTTTACAAAAGTCTCTTGAGCCTCTTAAAAGTGTTAGCGGAAATCTTCACCGCATGAATATGTTGATTACTCTTTGTAATAAGCGGTTGGATTCTTTAGATCTAAAAATTTCCGAATATGATGGGAAGCGGAAAGAACCTCCCGGATTCGAGCATGATTCCGCCAAAAAAATGTAAAATCAAAGATGGCAATACCTAGATCTATCCTTGCTTTTATGCCTAGCTAGGGGCGTTAAACGATAGCGCTTGTTGGGAGGCAACCCAATTTTATTTTGTTTTTTTGTTTTTGCTTCTTTTTAGGAATAAATAATCCATCTACCTTATGTTTGGATGTGGTTTTATGTTTTAATTAGTGTTTGTGCCAAGTAGAACCTATAGGATAACCTACGATGATAGTTGATTTGATTCTGCTGAAAAACAGAAACTTTGCGCGCACGAATTTAGATAAGATCACAGAAACGTGATTTTGTGTTGATTCTTTTTGCTGTTGTTCAATAAACAAATTGTTCAGGACTTCCTATTTTGGTAGAATTTTTAGAGTTCCATAAGTTTGCGTTAGTTACAGATTGCTACAAACTGTTCTGTTTTTGAGAGATTCTGTTTTACGTGTGTTGTTTGCTTATTTTGATGAATCTATGGCTAGTAAAATAGTTTATAATCCATAGAGAAGTTGGAATACAGTAGGTTTAACACCAATATAAATAAATAATGAGTTCATTACAGTACCTTGAAATAGTCTTTTGTTTTGTTTCTCTAACGGAGCTCACGAGATTTCTGTTGAGTTTTGTGTTGTGAAGTTTTCAAGTTTTGGGTGAATTCTTTTGATGGATTATGGAACAAGGAGTGGCAAGATCCTAAGCTTGGGGATGCCCATGGCACCCCCAAGATAATCCAAGGACACCAAAAAGTCAAAGCTTGGGGATGCCCCGGAAGGCATCCCCTCTTTCATCCACTTCCATCGGTAATTTACTTGGAGCTATATTTTTATTCACCAACATGATATGTGTTTTGCTTGGAGCGTCTTGTATTATTTGTGTCTTTGATTGTTAGTCTACCACAATCATCCTTTCTGTACACACCTTTTGATAGAGCCATATATGAATTGGAATTTTTTAGAATGCTCTATGTGCTTCACTTATATCTTTTGAGCTTGATAGTTTTGCTCATAGTGCTTCACTTATATCTTTTGAGTGTGATAATTTTTGCTCTAGTGCTTCACTTATATCTTTTAGAGCATGGTGGTGGATTTGTTTTAAAGAAACTATTGATCTCTCATGCTTTACTTAGATTATTTTGAGAGTCATTAATAGCATGGTAATTTGCTTAATGTTAATATACTTGGTATTCAAGATATGTGAAACTTTCTTTTGAGTGCGTTGAATACTAAGATAAGTTTGATGCTTGATAATTGTTTTGAGATATGGAGGTGATAATATCAAAGTCGTGCTAGATGGGTGATTATGAATTTGAGAAATACTTGTGTTGAAGTTTGCAAGTCCCGTAGCATGCACGTATGGTTAAAGTTGTGTAACAAATTTGAAACATGAAGTGTACTTGGCTTGTGCATCCTTATGAGTGGCGGTCGGGGACGAGCGATGGTCTTTTCCTACCAATCTATCCCCCTAGGAGCATGCGCGTAGTACTTGATTTTGATGACTTCTAAATTTTTGCAATAAGTATATGAGTTCTTTTGACTAATGTTGAGTCCATGGATTATACGCACTCTCACCTTTCCGCCTTTGCTAGCCTCTCCGGTACCGTGCATTGCCCTTTCTCACCTTGAGAGTTGGTGCAAACTTCACCGGTGCATCCAAACCCCGTGATACGATACGCTCTATCACACATAAACCTCCTTATATCTTCCTCAAAATAGCCACCATACCTACCTATCATGGCATTTCCATAGCCATTCCGAGATATATTGTCATGCAACTTCCACCATCATCATCATCATGACATACATTACTTTTGTCATATTGCCATTGCATGATCATGTAGTTGACATCGTATTTGTGGAAAAGCCACCATGCATTATTTTCCATACATGTCACTCTTGATTCATTGCACCATCCCGGTACACCGCCGGAGGCATTCATATAGAGTCATATCTTGTTCCAAGTTTCGAGTTGTAATCCTTATGTTGTAATCAATAGAAGTGTGATGATCATCATTATTAGAGCATTGCCCAAATAAAAAAAAGAGAAAGGCCCAAAAAAAAGAAAGGCCCAAAAAAATATAAAAAGGGCAATGCTACTATCTCCTTTTCCACACTTGTGCTTCAAAGTAGCACCTTGTTCTTCATGTAGTGAGTCTCATATATTGTGCTTCAAAGTAGCACCTTGTTCCTCATATAGTGAGTCTCATAAAGTTGTCCTTTTCATAATAGTAGGAATTTTTCATTATAGAACTTGGCTTGTATATTCCTACGATGGGCTTCCTCAAATGCCCTAGGTCTTCATGAGCAAGCAAGTTGGATGCACACCCACTAGTTTTCTTTTGTTGAGCATTCATAGCTCTAGTGCATCCGTTGCATGGCAATTCCTACTCCTCATGTTGACATCAATTGATGGGCATCTCCATAGCCCATTGATTAGCCTTGTCAATGTGAGACTTTCTCCTTTTTTGTCTTCTCCACACAATCCCCATCATCATATTCTATTCCACCCATAGTGCTATATCCATGGCTCACGCTCATGTATTGCGTGAAGGTTGAAAAAGTTTGAGATTATTTAAGTATGAAACAATTGCTAGGCTTGTCATCAGGGGTATAGAAGTTGGGAACATCTTTGTGTGACGAAAATGAAGCATAGCCTAACTATATGATTTTGTAGGGATAAACTTTCTTTTGCCATGTTATTTTGAGAAGGCATGATTGCTTTGATAAGTATGCTTGAAGTATTATTATTTTTGTGTCAATATGGACTTTGAATCTTTCGGATCTGAATATTCATATCACAATTAAGAAGATTTACATTGAAATTATGCCAAAGTATCACTCCGCATCAAAAATTCTTTTTTATCATTTACCTACTCGAGGACGAGCAGGAATTAAGCTTGGTGATGCCTGATACGTCTCCAACGTATCTATAATTTTTGATTGCTCCATGCTACTTTATCTACTATTTTGGACTATATTGGGCTTTACTTTCCACTTTTATATTACTTCCTATTAACCGGAGGCCTAGCCCAGAATTGCGATTTTTTGCCTATTTCGGTGTTTCGAAGAAACGGAATATCAAACAGAGTCCAAACGGAATGAAACCTTTGGGATCGTGATTTTCCAACCGAACGTGATCCAGGAGACTTGGACCCTAATCCAAGTAGTGCCAGAGGCGGTCACGAGGGTGGAGGGCCCCCCTGGGCGCGCCCCCCTACCTCGTGAGCCCCCTGACACTCCACCGACGTACTCCTTCCTCCTATATATACCTACCTATCCCCGAACGATCAGAATAGGAGCCAAAAACCTAATTCCACCGCCGCAACCTTCTGTATCCACGAGATCCCATCTTGGGGCCTGTTCTGGAGCTCCACCGGAGGGGGCATCCACCACAGAGGGCTTCTACATCATCACCATAGCCCCTCCGATGAAGTGTGAGTAGTTTATTTCAGACCTTCGGGTCCATAGCTAGTAGCTATATGGATTCTTCTCTCTTTTTGGATCTCAAGACAATGTTCTCCCCCTCTCTCGTGGAGATCTATTCGATGTAATCTTCTTTTGCGGTGTGTTTGTTGAGACCGATGAATTGTGGGTTTATGATCTAGTATTATCTATGGAAAATATTTGATTCTTCTCTGAATTCTTTTATGTATGATTGAGTTATCTTTGCAAGTCTCTTCGAATTATCCTTTTTGGTTTGGCAAACTAGATTGGTAGTTCTTGCAATGGGAGAAGTGCTTAGCTTTGGGTTCAATCTTGCGGTGTCCTTACCCAGTGACAGAAAGGGTTGCAAGGCATGTATTGTATTGTTGGCATCGAGGATAACAAGATGGGTTTTTATCATACTGCATGAATTTATCCCTCTACATCATGTCATCTTGCTTACAACATTACTCTGTTTTTAACTTAATACTCTAGATGCATGCTGGATAGCGGTCGATGAGTGGAGTAATAGTAGTAGATGCCTATATACATGACCATTGCCTAGATATACTCATAACTATGCTCAGTTCTGTCAATTGCTCAACAGTAATTTGTTCACCCACCGTAGAATACTTATGCTCTTGAGAGAAGCCACTAGTGAAACCTATGGCCCCGGGGTCTATTCTCATCATATCAATCTCTATCACTTTATTTTCTTGCTTTGTTTTTACTTTGCCTTTTACTTTTTACTTTGCATCTATCTATCAAAAATACCAAAAATATTATCTCTATTAGATCTCACTCTCATAAGTGACCGTGAAGGGATTGACAACCCCTAAGCGTTGGTTGCGAGTTGCTATCGTTTTGTGTAGGTACGAGGGTCTTGTGCGTGGTCTCCTACTAGATTGATACCTTGGTTCTCAAAAACTTAGGGAAATACTTACGCTACTTTGCTATATCATCCTCTCATCTTCGGGGAAATCCAACGCAGTGCTCAAGAGGTAGCAGGGGGACAGTCCCCTCCTATTCCTCGGTGGCAGACAGTCGCCCCATGAGACGATGTGAATTGAGAGGGAGAGGATGGCGGGGAAGCGTCGTCGGGCCAAGTGCTTTTCTCCTCTTGCAGTTCGGTTCGGTCGACGAAGACTCCACCGGCTCGCTTTGACACGACACCCTCACAAATGGCACCTGTAGATGCTCGATCCTTCAATCTCTGGTGGATGCTCCATCTAGGATCGATACTCCCACCACCGCTCCCTCACGATCGGATTCGGTGAATCTGTTTGCTCCATGGCCCAGAGGAGCATCTCTATGTACTCCCGTGCGACTCCCTTCAGGAGTATCGCCGCCTTTTCGCTCTGTTGCAGATATTTGGCCATGGATCTCGCTGTCGCTGCTAGTTGGTCCTTATTGTCAAACCAAGACTGTACCTCCAACATCCTAGCTAGCTTCACAGGGCCGCCGTCTGTGATCCTCACGTATCGGTTGTACTCCTCCATCGATCTACTTCTCCACAATACCTTCACTCGCGGTGGTGTTTTTTGAATGGAAGAGGAGAGGAGCAGCACTAGTTTTGGATTAGAACAGGAGAGGAGGGGCAGTGGTTTTGAAATGGAAGAGGAGAGGAGCGGCGCTAGATTTAGATTGGAATAGGAGAGGAGCGGCGGTGGTTTAAGAGAGGAGCGGCGCTGGTCTTGGAAGTCTTTTTTTGTTTTGCGTATTTTGGGTCAAAGTTTGACCACGTACTGTTTTTTAACATACCACGTACTATATTTGACAAGCAAAATGTGAATGCATGTCACCAAAAATTGTATCGTTTGGTTCGTATCTAAATGTACTTTCAAATTATATTATTTCTCTAACGTAAAATCATGGTCAATTATGCCCAGAATAAAAGGGAGACTAGTTAATGTAGGGTCGCTTTCTTAATTGAAGGGTAAATCGATTTTGATTTTGATCCAGTCATAGCGCCGGCCCTCTCGTCCAATCCTAAATCGCTTCCGCACACTCCTCTCCCTCTTCTCCATTGCAAAACCACCTCCTCTCCTCTCCATTATCTCCATTCCAAAACCACCACCTCGCCTCTCCGTCTTCTCCATTGCAAAACCACGTCCTCTATCCTCAGACGAGGATCCCCTGACGTAGCCCATCCTACAATTGAGACACTGACACATGGGTCCCACCAAGTGCGGGGCCCACCTGTCAGCGACCAAAAGGCAGCGAAACCTCTCATCTCCATCATCTCCATTCCAAAACCACCGTCTCACCTCTCCCTCTTCTCCATTGCAAAAACTACCCTCTTCTCCTCTCCATCATCTCCATTCCAAAACCACCGTCTCGCCTCTCCCTCTTCTCTATTGCAAGACCATCGTCTCTCCTCCCATCTTCCAAAGCTAGCATCAGACCACTCAAAAGGACATCTATGGAGAGGATGTAGGAGCGAATTAGGCAGATCACCAGCGGCGACCAGGCAAAGTTAGCCAAGTTGAAGGAGATCCTTACTTGGTTTGACAATGAGTGGGAGATTTCGACGACGGTGAGGGCCATGTGGCAATGTATGCGAAAGAGCGAGACGGCGGCGATATACTCCTCGGCGGCAGTCACGCCGCAGTCCTTCGAGTTCATTGAGTATCTCCTCTGGGCGATGGAGCAGACAGATTCACCCAAGGCAAAAGTCAGGCGGAGGTGGTGGGCGTACAGGTCGAAGGTCGGAGGTGGTGTGTCGTTTGTGAAGGTGTAGAGCCAGCCGGAGCCACGTGAGTATTCGTTAGGCCACCGCAACAGGAGGCCGGATGGCGCGACGTCGCTTACCCGCCGTTCTCCATGGTTCCCTCGACGCTCGCCTTGTTTCAACTGCGTTGGTAGGGTTTAAGGTATGCTTCGCACTAACCTAATCTTCCATCTGCTCATGCTTACAATCAGTGTGATAGCTAATAAAAATCATGCTTACAATCAGTCTCCGAGTACTACACCGATCACCCTAAAATAGCTCTAGACCTTTGGGTCAAAGTTGTGACACTGTGTACAAATAAAGAAAAATAGATTGGTGCTTCTGTCAGAAAAGAGTACTCCCTAGAAAACTGCCAATATAAGCTACTAGTGTGTTTTTTGAAGTCTAAGCTACTAGTATTTGGTTAGAGGGTTTGCTCCCGAGAAAGATCCATCCACAGTGAGCGCCACACATCCCACTGGTGGTGGTGGATGCCAATGCTTAGATGGAGCAGGGTTGGTGTCGGTAATTTTTACTTGGCACCTCGGACTCCGCATATATGCCGGTTCCATCCGTACATTTGTGTAGTGCCACCAAAATGCAGCTGAATAACCCTATTTGCACAGATAATGAAAAAGCGCGATTACATTATAGTGGCACTAGTTGATGAAACTTACACTAATAAATAGAAGAAAATATTGCGATAGTATATAGTATGTCATGCTGCGAGGGCGAGATGGGCCCTGCGACGCCTCATACGTTACGCCTCATACTGGAAATCGACCCAAGTCTCCCCGATACACCTTCTGCCAGTGATGAACATCAGTGTACAACAGTAGTACAAGGAGGGGCCTTGAGACATTCCAATCTCTATTTTTGTGCGGATCAACTAAAATTAAGCACCCCAGTTTGCAAAAATGCTTAAACATTAACAATGGGACTAGTTGATGAAACATATACTAGCAAAGAGAAGCACTTTCTATATCTCATTGCAAATGAATTGATAGAGAGGACACTCACTCTATTTTAACAGTATTATTACTTCATTTTATCAGTGGCACTAGGGTCGATCAGGTGGCAAACGAGGTGTACTATGCGTCGCAAGGATGGAGGCCGGGGTGCTTAGACTGGGATGCTGAAGTTGGCCCCATCTTCCCCCCTGATGTTTCTGTGGTAGCATTTGGGTTGTAATCCAAACTTGGTCAAGCTGGTGCTGCGTCCCCCTACCTTGCTAGCTTATGTGGCGAACTTGTCTCCTGCTAGTACTCAGTCCGGTCCAGTAGTAGCCTGTGGCACCCCGGCTGAGACAAACCGGAACGCCCCCTATTACAGCCCGGATATCGAGGAGAAGTCTCTAGAATACGGCACTGCTTGACATAGAAAAAATCAGCTCTTATTACAAGAATAATAATACAAGTCTAATGTTACAAAGAAGCACATCAGCACGGCGACACTACGCCTGCGGTACTACACTTGCTCTATGCTAGTAGCGGAACTACTCGTAGCAGCGGAAATCTTCTAGCAGCGGAACAACGACGAAGGTGGTGAACTCCACTCTGCAGGGCTCTGGCTGGGACACGATCTAGCTCGCACGAACGGAAATCACGACAAGCAATCAATCAATCACGGCATCACCTGCAATCTGGCATGATACGCCAGGTCAGTACATTGAATGTACTTACAAGCTCACAACAACGAAAAACATCAAGGGAAGACAACAACATAGCATTAAGTAGGTTAATTAAATTAACATCTACCATGATATAACAACAACTCCTAAGCATAATATGAAACCACTACAATACTGATAAATCACCATCTCCGATCTCCATAACCATATCTCTCTTGGCTAACCGGCCAAGCAATATACCATCTCGATCACCTCGTGATCAAAACCAAACTATAACCGTGATCCTTATGGCGATCACGACCCGACCAATAAATGGCCCGTGATCCTTCCAGCGATCACAACCCGACCAATACCTGGACCGTGATCCTTACCGCGATCACAACCCGACCAATACTTGGCCAATCTATACTGCTCCAAATATCCACATATCCATCACCTATAAGTCATTCTGTCATGTGAGTGTTGATCGAATGGTGTACCCTAGTACGAACCCATGCCCATGACCGAGGACGCGGCTATCGATAGGTTAAACATACACTCTGTAGAGGTAGCGCACTGTACCCACACCACAGAACCCATGGCCTCACACTCCCATTCGGGTGGACCAAGAGCGTTCCGACAAAACCGATCTACTGCCATGACACTCTCCCGGCCACTCCGACTCACTCCCCACTGGGCTAAGTCATGGGTGGCCCCGTGTCTACCTCAAGACACATCGACCACCATCGTGGTCTGTCCCGCACGGGGACACGGATCCAAAAACTCAAACAAGAGGCACACAAGGCTTATGTCCGCCTACCTGATCAGGGTAGCGCGCGCCCATAACCTTCCCTCGTTAGAGACAGCAGCGAGAGGCACGACAATAGACCGCATTAGGGCCGTCCCATACCGGCAAATGTGGTTGCACTGGAAAAGTTTGATTCGGTGGCACCTGACCAACTTACTGAAGGAATTTATCCCCAAAAATATAACCATGATAACTGATACTCCGATGTCAACCATCAAACCATAATCCAAGTCATAGCAATGTCCAACAAATAATCCAAGCATAATATCATCATCTCAAAATACTCCGAGGATAGCATAACACTACTATCATGATGAATCCGAAACATTAATCCTACTACTCCAATAACAAGAATACATCTATCCAGTTAAGATCCACCTGTAAACAACATCTCCGAAAATAATACTCCACGCAATAGAACATCAACTAGCATCATGAAAATAATCATACTAACCACTAATAATCCAAAGGTAGCATGATATCCAGAGTAATACTCCAACACATACTAACAGATATCATCATGAAAAAATCATAATACCAGCCACTAATACTCCAATGCCATGCACAGAATCACGTTGCTAAAGCAATATTTGAAACAAGTTCAAAATGAATTAAACCATGTCACTGCATTACAGTGATGCAAATGGAGGGTGTGGCTTGCCTGGGGTGGAAGAAATCACATGGAGAAAGTGCGGGAATCTCGCGGAAAGAATCACCGGAAATCGTTCTCTCTCGGAGGGGGCTGATTAAGGGAAGGGGCAAAATGGTCATTTTCACAGTGTCAAACCATTGGGAAAATGAGACCAACAGAACGGGCTCGATGAAACAAAGAAGTGGGCTTTTGATTCACCTCATTTGGAGCTACGGTTAAAAAGTTATGGGGTGTTGAAGTTCAGGGACTTTTCTGCAAAAATAACATCACAACCAAGTCCCTGAGTGGATAAGGCAGAAACGCAAAGTTAGAAATACGCTTTCGGTCAGTGAAAACGTAAAACAGAAATGCGCTTTCACTTATCTGACGTGACGTGGGTTGGTCAACGTGTGTGGCTTACAGGTCGGTCCGCCACTTATCCACGTGGCAGGGGTGGGACCGGCCTCTGGGTCACTGACGCCTGGGGCCCACGGGGTCCACGCGCTGGTCAACTCCCTCCTCCCGCCTCCTTCTTCTTCCCCCCGACGGAGCAGAGCAGAGGCGAGACTCAGGCATTACCGGCGCCAGCCCCGGCGACTCCGGCCAGCTCCAGCGGAGCTCGGACCACCGGAGGGACCGCCATGGGACGCCGCACCTGAGGGCCCACAAGGGATCGCGGGGAAGGGCCGTGGCACCCGCCACAGCAGAGGACAGAGGCGGGGCTCGGACGATGGTTTCGGCGGCTCCGGCCACCGTTCGGAGCGCCCGAACCACCGGCGTGATCAGGGGAACTGGGCGGTCTCGATAAGATAGGTCTCGGCCACCGAAGAGCGCGGGAGAGGGCGGAGCTTCAGCCGTGGCGGACGATCGTTTTGGGTGAACTTGGGCACGCGGCCACTGCGGCTCCATCGGCCAAAGGAGGGGTGGGGGAGGCTTGAGATGGAGCAGGGAGGCCTCTGGTGGTGCTAGAACGGAGGGAGAGAGCTCGACTCGCTCGGATTTAGGCCGGAGGGGGCAGCGGCCGTGGCGGACGGAGGACGAGCAGAGGGGCACCGGTGCTCGGGGAAGAGGTTTGGGCAGGGTAGTGGAGTGTGGAGAGGCTGGTGGTGTGCTTGGAAGGCTCGGGAGGCCTATATATAGGCGGCGCGAGGGAGATGGGTTCGGGTGCCGCCGTGCGCATCCGACCGACGCTCTGGCGAGGCCAGCGAGCACGGGAGGGCACGGGGAACGCGACGACGGGGATGCGGACGAGCCATAGAGCTCACCGGCAGAAGAGGTCGAGGGGAGGGCAGAGGAAGAAGCCGAGCGCCATTAAAGCTCGGTCTGCCACAGTGCTCCCGTGGGCGAGCGGCGACAAGCGCCGACGAGGAGGCTTCGGGAGGGGGAGATGAGTCCAGGGGGACGGCAACGACGTGGGACAACTGGTAGACACGCTCACGAGCACGAAGACGACAAGAGGGGGAGGGGGCCGAGCAAGAAACCAATTTGGACGCGGCCATTGCATGCCAAAGCGGTGGTCACCGCATAGACTGGCATCCAAAGGGTCCAAATGGCTGGCCAATGTTGTCTAGGGCGTAGTCCATCCAGGGGAGGTCTCAACTACCGTGGTAACTTGGTCAAAAAGGCTTTGGTTAAAAGGTTAGTGAGCTCTGAAGTTTACTGCAGTAAACTTTATTAGCTCAATGTGATCAACAGGGGGCTGCTATGTGTCAAGTGTTATGTCTGGAGTGTTTAGGCTACGAAGGACTACAGTCCTGGAGAGTTTGAGGAGAAATGGACCAAGATTTACTGCAGTTGCTTCACAACTGACCAAAATGGTCTAGAAACTCGATCATGATGGTGCACTCACATGGACTAGCAACTAGGGCTAAGATTGGGCAAGACAGAGTCATTTGGTCTTATGAAGATGCTCAAAAAGTCTCATACCATTTGGCAAAGCCAAACTGGTACTTGCTTCACAAACATCTCCTCTGGACAGAAAATTGGAATAATTTTGGTGATCAAATGGCTCAATGAAATGATGCCCAATTGGGTGGAGAGATGTTTTATGGGTATAAGTATGATCTGGTAATTTATCAGGATTTTTGAAGCAATATAAAATACAGTTGCTTCACAACCTGAAAATATTGCCAGAAACAAAGATTTGCTCCTGTGCTCCCATAGGTGATTGGATAGGGCTGAAAATGGGTGGAGGGGTTAATATGAGCACATTAAGGAGTATGCAAAAGATCAACTCATTTGGGTACTCCTAGCTAGTACTTCTTTCACAAAGCCTTCTGTTTGACAGAAACTTTGAAAATTCACTGAGGAAGATTGGCTAGGCAAATAAATTTGAACTTGTGCATGGGGCAATTACTTGGACACATGAACATGCCCAAAAAGGTTGGGAGGCACTAAGAGAAATATAAATGACACTTCCTTCACAAAGTGCCATTCAGGGCAGAATAGAAAAGAGATTATTGGGGAATTATTTTTGAACTGACCAAGGCAAGGTTTGGGAATATTTGAGCTATATATGACCCAAAGGAATTATGAGAATTATTTGGGGATTTTTGGATGGACGGAAATATAGGTTGGTTCACAACCTAGGGAAGATAGGGTTATTCCTTTAATGAAAAAGGAATTTTCCCTAGAAAAAGAGTTTAGGGTTTGGTCAGGGAGTGACATGACCTTGTCAAGGTTTTGAAAATGATGAGCCACTTGGGAGGGGAATTGAGGATGATTTCCCAGGTGGCAAGGCCACTGAACCACTCCAAAAAGAAAAACAGAGCAAAAACCAAATAAATCCAAAGAAAAGGAAAAGGGCCAAAATCCAGGCTGTTACAAACCTTCCCCCCTTAAAGAAATCTCGTCCTCGAGATTTGGTTGCTCAGGGAACAAGTATGACTTGAGTACACCGCCTCCAACTTGGGTATCCTTTTTCCTTTATTTATTGTTCCCCCAAGAATTTCAGATGATCAACTTACCTTGCTCTGGGGTGGTTTGCTTCACCTTTCCACAAAGTCTGACGGATTTTTGATCACATACCGAATCCTTTTACTGCCGTGAATTTTCTCATATCTACGGTGGTATCCAATGGATCTGAGCATAAATTTTTCCTTTGGTCAGGAAAACCTTCTTGCTTCTGTCATGTGGTTGCTTCAAATAAATGCAGGCCTTCTGGTTTCAATAAATGCTGAGAATTATCATGGCCATCTCCTGATGCAATCTGACTGCTCACAGGTGGCACTGATTTATCTTGATTTATTTCTTTGGCTCAAGCATGAGATATGTACCAAAGATTTGACTGCCTTCTATCATGAGCAATATGTTGGTGTATGGAGTTATAGTTGTGTCATACCTCAAATATTTACATTTTGAGACTGGCCCGACAGGGGCTGACGGACCAATGCTTTTCCTGACAGACTGACCATGTACTTGATTTCGTTGGTGAGTATACCGGGTCTGAGCTAAATGTTTGACTTTTGATTTTTCTCATTTTGTTGGTATACCCATCTGTGGTAATAGGCTGTGATATGCTTTAACATTGCCGCTGAAGTTAAACTGCTAAGGTTGCCAAGGAATCTTGGATCTGACAGAATAGACTTGGATATCCCACACTAACCATATCAAGCGGGTCAGTGGGATATGAAAAATCCTTGTAAATAGAGTAGGCCGCTGAGAGTTTGCCTTTGGGGATCCATATGGAATTATGGCCTCCAACTGAGTTGGGTATCCGGACCCGGATTGTCGTGCAAAAATCATCATACCATTGCTGTTAGTCTCATCCTTTTGATGGTCATGATTGTCTTTGTGAGGATACCTTACTGAAATAACTTGGCCACACATGTCCTTGATTCTTCGTATCACCATGGAGGTGATTAATATTTTTGACATTATTCCTTGTGCTTGACTCAGGAGGTTGTTGAATCCTTACTTTCCTTAGGTATATCTGTTGGATTACTGCCGCATCTCGTACGGGTGACTGATATGACTGGGGATACATGCTTACCATATATAAGAAGGATATGCCACCGATCACTCGATCCTTGCATTAGGCATATATTTTGTTTGAATTGTGCCTTTGACAAAATTATTGCAAGTCTGATTCTTGAGAGGTGCTACCATATATTGGCAACTCATCAGATAAACTTTGAGGATAGTGCAATAGTATGATACTGACGCAGACTGAACGGCTTACGAGAGAAGCCATCCGAGTAGCTTGCTGAGGAAGACTTGTTCAGTTCTTCTTAAATCTTTTGCCTGGATATCGTGCAGAAGAAGGCTCTATAGCTTACACACGAAGCTTGGTCTGATTATTGTGCTGGAGAAGCCTGAGTTCTGTACTTAAGAAGCTTCTCCTCGGGTTTGCTTGTTTTGAAAAATTCATTTCCATCTGTCAGAAGCCTTTACTGAGGTGTCTTGCTGAGAAAGACTGGGTATCATGGGCCGGAAATGGTTCACATATCATGTTGAGGAAGAATTTAGGAGCCTTGCATCATAAATTTCTTCCGATAGCGTGTGGAAGAAGACTGAGTTTCTTATATCCAAAACTTCATACTGATTTGCAGACTGAAATCCATACACACGCCCTTAATATTCTGAGGCTGATTATTTGCATGAGAAAAATGGTTTGGCTGCCTTGCTTGATCGTACCACATTCTGGCTTTATTTCAGATGATAACATATTTCAAACATGATGCATTGCAGAGCCAAAATTTTGTATATGATCCATACCTCTGTCTGAAAATATATCGTTGGTCTTGTACCTGACTTGTCTTTCTGCTGGCTGGATCATAACTGCTGTGAGGATTTTGCACCGACAGGGACTCGATGCTGATAATCAATTCAATACACCATTGGTACACTGAGCAGATTTTAATCCCATAATGCAGTTGAATGGGTAGCCAATAATGTCTAGCTGAGCTTCTTTCAAATATTTCAAATCCTTATTGCTTCTTTGGGTCCGGTGTCAGTAGATGAGCAACCCTTTATAGGGGAAAAATAAAGTAACACCGGGGCCCAAAAAGAAAGAAGCAAAAGAAAACAAAACTAAACAAAAGCACACAACAACAAACAATTCACACACAATCAGTGTCACATATTACTGCTAGTCACACAATATGCATGCCTACTTAAGCACACAAATTTCGCAGGATCTCCGGTTCTATGATCTAGCATGATGTGACGATGTGCACGAGGATGAATAAATGTGTGGAAGAATTGGTGTAAACAGCGCTACACCAAGTGCTAGCTTAGCCAGGTAGCAACCTGAACTATCTCGGAGGCGAGGACGTACTTGGTAACCATGTAGTGGGACACGAAGGTCCCAGCCACATTATTATCAAGCGGACGGAAAAAGATTCGTACTCGTCCAAGAAATAGGATAGCGGGGAAAAGCTGAGGCTGCTGACATTGCCCTTTCTTGATAACTAAGTTCATTAAGGGTTGCCAACACGACAAAATAAAAGAACGATCCGGGATAGAATCATGTCCATCACCGAAATGATAGACGGGACTGAAGGAAAGACAACGCCGCGATACCTGAGCACCATTTTTGCAAACAGTGTCGGGATCACTTGGCATCACCCTGCTGGGACAGAAATGACACCAAACACCAAAAGAAAAAGGAACTGGAGAAACGCAAAGGTTGAGCTGTAGTGGATCCGAACCGATGCCAGCTACACTCACCAGATAAACCGTTAGTACAAATACTAAGGCTATATGCACGCTATGCAACAAATAAATGCAACAACCAAATGCAATAAACAAGCCAGACTCTATACTACCGATTTCTACCGGTTTCTACAGCTCGCGCTAACTTGGCATCCTACAGCCAGACCTGCTCTGTTACCAAGCATGTGGCACCCTGGCTCAGAGAAACCGAAACACCTTGTATTCCAGCCCAGAGATCAAGGTGAAGTCTCTGGAATATGACATTGCTTGACATAGAACAAATCAGCTCTTATTACAAGAATAATAATACAAGTCTGATGTTACAAAGAAGCACATCAGCACGGCGACACTACGCCTGCGATACTACACTTGCTCTATGCTAGCAACGGAACCACTCGTAGCAGCGGAAATCTTCTAGCAGCAGAACAACGAGGAAGGTGGTGAACTCCACTCCGCAGTGACTCTGGCTAGGACACGATCTAGCTCGCATGAACAGAAATCACGGCAAGCAACCAATCAATCACCGCATCACCATCAATCTGGCATGACACGCCAGGTCAGTACATTGAATGTACTTGCAAGCTCACAACAACCAAAAACATCAAGGCAAGACAACAACATAGCATTAAGCAGGTTAATTAAATTAACAACTACCATGATATAATAGCAACTCCTAAGCATAATATGAAACCACTACAGTATTGATAAATCACCATCTCCGATCTCCATAACCATATCTCTCTTGGCTAACCGGCCAAGCAGTATACCATCTGGATCACCTCATGATCTAAACCAAACTGTAACCGTGATCCTTACAGCGACCACAACCCGACCAATGAATGGCCCCTGATCCTTACAGCGATCACCACCCGACCAATAAATGGCCCGTGATCCTTACGGCGATCACAACCCGACCAATAAATGGCCCGTGATCCTTACGGCGATCACAACCCGGCCAATATCTGGCCCGTCATCCTTACGGCGATCACAACCCGACCAATACTTGGCCAATCTGTACTGCCCCAAATATCCTCATATCCATCACCTATAAGTCATTCTGTCATGTGAGTGTTGATCTAATGGTGTACCCTAGTATGAACCCATGCCCATGACCGAGGACGCGGCTATCGAAACATACACTCTGCAGAGGTAGCACACTGTAGCCACACCACAGAACCCATGGCCTCGCACTCCCATTCGGGTGGACCAACGGCGTTCCGACAAAACCGATCTAATACCATGACACTCTCCCGGCCACTCCGACTCACTCCCCACTGGACTAAGTCATGGGTGGCCCCGTGTCTACCTCAAGACACATCGACCACCATCGTGGCCCGTCCCACACGGGGACACGGATCCGGAAACTCAAACAACATGCACACAAGGCTTATGTCTGCCTACCTGATCAGGGTAGCGCGCACCCATAACCTTCCCTCCTTAGAGGCACCGGCGAGAGGCACGACAATAGACCGCATTAGGGCCGTCCCTTACCGGCAAATGTGGTTGCACTGGAAAAGTTAAAAATGAATTAAACCATGTCACTGCATTACAGTGATGCAAATGGAGGGTGTGGCTTGCCTGGGGTGGAAGAAATCACATGGAGAAAGTGCGAGAATCTCGCGGAAAGAATCACCGGAAATCGTTCTCTCTCGGAGGGGGCTGATTAAGGGCAGGGGCAAAATGGTCATTTTCACAGTGTCAAACCATTGGGAAAACGAGACTAAAAAAACGGACTTGACGAAACAAAGAAGTGGGCTTTGGATTCACCTCATTTGGAGCTACTGTTAAAAAGTTATGGGGTGTTAAAGTTCAGGGACTTTTTTGCAAAAATATAATCACAACCAAGTCCCTGAGTGGATAAGGCGGAAACGCAAAGTTAGAAATACGCTTCCGGTCGGCGAAAACGTAAAACGGAAATGCGCTTTCACTTATCTGACGTGGCGTGGGCTGGTCAACGCGTTTGGCTTACAGGTGGGTCCGCCACTTATCCACGTGGCAGGGGTGGGGCCGGCTTCTGGGTTGCTGACGCCTAGGTCCCACGGGGTCCATGCGCTGGACAACTCCCTCCTCCCGCCTTCTTCTTCTTCCTCCCGACGGAGCAGAGTAGAGGCGAGGCTCATGCACTACCGGCGCCGGCCCCGGCGACTCCGGCCAGCTCCGGCGGAGCTCGGACCACCGGAGGGATCGCCGCAGGACGCCGCACCCGAGGGCCCACAAGGGATCGCGGGGAAGGGCCATGGCACCCGCCATAGCAGAGGACAGAGGCGGGGCTCCGGCAATGGTTTCGGCGGCTCCGGCCACCGTTCGGAGCGCCCGAACCACCGGCGTGATCAGGGGAACTGGGCGGTCTCGATAAGATAGGTCTCGACCAATGAAGAGCGCGGGAGAGGGCGGAGCTTCAGCCGTGGCGGATGATCGTTTCGGGTGAACTTGGGCACGCGGCCACTGCGGCTCCATCGGCCAAAGGAGGGGTGGGGGAGGCTTGAGATGGAGCAGGGAGGCCTCTGGTGGTGCTAGAACGGAGGGAGAGAGCTCGACTCGCTCGGATTTAGGCCGGAGGGGGCAGCGGCCATGGCGGACGGAGGACGAGCAGAGGGGCTCCGGTGCTCGGGGAAGAGGTTTGGGCAGGGTAGTGGAGTGTGGAGAGGCTGGTGGTGTGCTTGGAAGGCTCGGGGAGGCCTATATATAGGCGGGGCAAGGGAGATGGCCTCGGGTGCCGCCGTGCGCATCCGGCCGACGCTCTGGCGAGGCCAGCGAGAACGGGAGGGCACGGGGAATGCGACGACGGGGATGCGGACGAGCCACAGAGCTCACAGGCAGAAGAGGTCGAGGGGAGGGCAGAGGAAGAAGCCGAGCGCCATCAAAGCTCGGTCGACCACAGTGCTCCCGTGGGCGAGCGGCGACGAGCGCTGACGAGGAGGCTTCGAGAGGGGGAGATGAGTCCAGGGGGACGGCAACGATGCGGGCCAGCTGGTAGACACGCTCACGAGCGCGAAGACGACGAGAGGGGGAGGGGCCCGAGCAAGAAACCAATCTGGACGAAGCCATTGCATGCCAAAGCGGTGGTCACCAAACAGACTGGCATCCAGAGGGGCCAAATGGATGGCCAATGTTGTCTAGGGCGTAGTCCATCCAGGGGAGGTCTCAACTACCGTGGGAACTTGGTCAAAAAGGCTTTGGTTAAAAGGTTAGTGAGCTCTAAAGTTTACTGCAGTAAACTTTATTAGCTCAATGTGATCAACAGGGGGCTGCTATGTGTCAAGTGTTATGTCTGGAGTGTTTAGGCTAGGAAGGACTACAGTCCTGGAGAGTTTGAGGAGAAATGGACCAAGATTTACTGCAGTTGCTTCACAACTGACCAAAATGGTCCAGAAACTCGATCATGATGGTGCACTCACATGGACTAGCAACTAGGGCTAAGATTGGGCAAGGCAGAGTCATTTGGTCTTATGAAGATGCTCAAAAAGTCACATACCATTTGGCAAAGCCAAACTGGTACTTGCTTCACAAACATCTCCTCTGGACAGAAAATTGGAATAATTTTGGTGATCAAATGGCTCAATGAAATGATGCCCAATTGGGTGGAGAGATGTTTTATGGGTATAAGTATGATCTGGTAATTTATCAGGATTTTTGAAGCAATATAAAATACAGTTGCTTCACAACCTGAAAATATTGCCAGAAACAAAGATTTGCTCCTGTGCTCCCATAGGTGATTGGATAGGGCTGAAAATGGGTGGAGGGGTTAATATGAGCACATTAAGGAGTATGCAAAAGATCAACTCATTTGGGTACTCCTAGCTAGTACTTCTTTCACAAAGCCTTCTGTTTGACAGAAACTTTGAAAATTCACTGAGGAAGATTGGCTAGGCAAATAAATTTGAACTTGTGCATGGGGCAATTACTTGGACATATGAACATGCCCAAAAAGGTTGGGAGGCACTAAGATAAATATAAATGACACTTCCTTCACAAAGTGCCATTCAGGGCAGAATAGAAAAGAGATTATTGGGGAATTATTTTTGAACTGACCAAGGCAATGTTTGGGAATATTTGAGCTATATATGACCCAAAGGAATTATGAGAATTATTTGGGGATTTTTGGATGGACAGAAATATAGGTTGGTTCACAACCTAGGGAAGATAGGGTTATTCCTTTAATGAAAAAGGAATTTTCCCTAGAAAAAGAGTTTAGGGTTTGGTCAGGGAGTGACATGACCTTGTCAAGGTTTTGAAAATGATGAGCCACTTGGGAGGGGAATTGAGGATGATTTCTCGGGTGGCAAGGCCACTGAACCACTCCAAAAAGAAAAACAGAGCAAAAACCAAATAAATCCAAAGAAAAGGAAAAGGGCCAAAATCCAGGCTGTTACAAACCTTCCCCACTTACAGAAATCTCGTCCTCGAGATTTGGTTGCTCAGGGAACAAGTATGACTTGAGTACACCGCCTCCAACTTGGGTATCCTTTTTCCTTTAGTTATTGTTCCCCCGAGAATTTCAGATGATCAACTTACCTTGCTCTGGGGTGGTTTGCTTCACCTTTCCACAAATTCTGACGGATTTTTGCTCACATACCGAATCCTTCTACTGCCGTGAATTTTCTCATATCTACGGTGGTATCTAATGGATGTGAGCATAAATTTTTCCTTTGGTCAGGAAAACCTTCTTGCTTCTGTCATGTGGTTGCTTCAAATAAATGCAGGCCTTCTGGTTTCATTAAATGCTGAGAATTATCATGGCCATCTCCTGATGCAATCTGACTGCTCACAGGTGGCACTGATTTATCTTGATTTATTTCTTTGGCTCAAGCATGAGATATGTACCAAAGATTTGACTGCCTTCTATCATGAGCAATAGGTTGGTGTATGGAGTTATAGTTGTGTCATACCTCAAATATTTACATTTTGAGACTGGCCCGACAGGGGCTGACGGACCAATGCTTTTCCTGACAGACTGACCATGTACTTGATTTCGTTGGTGAGTATACCGGGTCTGAGCTAAATGTTTGACTTTTGATTTTTCTCATTTTGTTGGTATACCCATCTGTGGTAATAGGCTGTGATATGCTTTAACATTGCCGCTGAAGTTAAACTGCTAAGGTTGCCAAGGAATCTTGGATCTGACAGAATAGACTTGGATATCCCACACTAACCATATCAAGCGGGTCAGTGGGATATGAAAAATCCTTGTAAATAGAGTAGGTCACTGAGAGTATGCCTTTGGGGATCCATATGGAATTATGGCCTCCAACTGAGTTGGGTATCCGGACCCGGATTGTCATGCAAAAATTCTCATAACGTTGCTGTCAGTCTCATCCTTTTGACGGTCATGATTGTCTTTGTTAGGATACCTTACTGAAATAACTTGGCCACACATGTCCTTGGTTCTTCGTATGACCATTGAGGTGATTAATATTTTTGACATTATTCCTTGTGCTTGACTCGGGAGGTTGTTGGATCCTTACTTTCCTTAGGTATATCTGCTCGATTACTGTCGCATCTCGTACGGGTGACTGATATGACTGGGGATACATGCTCACCATATATAAGAAGGATATGCCACCGATCAATCGATCCTTGCGGTAGGCATATATTTTGTTTGAATTGTGCCTTTGACAAAATTATTGCAAGTCTGATTCTTGAGCGGTGCTGCCATATATTGGCAACTCATCATATAATCTCTAACGATAGTGCAATAGTATGATACTGACACAGACTGAATGGCTTACAAGAGAAGCCATCCGAGTAGCTTACTGAGGAAGACTTGCTCAGTTCTTCTTAAATCTTTTGCCTGGATATCGTGCAGAAGAAGGCTCTATAGCTTACACACGAAGCTTGGTATGATTTATTATGCTGGAGAAGCCTGAGTTCCTACTAAAGAAGATTCTCCTCGTGTTTGCTTGTTGAGAAAAATTCATTTCCGTCTGTCAGAAGCCTTTACTGAGGTGTCTTGTTGAGAAAGACTGGGTATCATGGGCCGGAAATAGTTCACATATCATGTTGAGGAAAAATTTAGGAGCCTTGCATCATAAATTTCTTCCGATAGCGTGTGGAAGAAGACTGAGTTTCTTATATCCAAAACTTCATACTGATATGCAGACTAAAATCCATACACATGCCCTTAATATTCTGAGGCTGATTATTTGCATGAGAAAAATGGTTTGGCTGCCTTGCTTGATCGTACCACATTCTGGCTTTATTTCACATGATAACATATTTCAAACATCATGCATTGCAGAGCCAAAATTTTGTATATGATCCATACCTCTGTCTGAAAATATATCGTTGGTCTTGTACCTGACTTGTCTTTCTGCTGGCTGGATCATAACTGCTGTGAGGATTTTGCACTGACGGGGACTCGATGCTGATACAATTCAATACACCATTGGTATTCTGAGCAGATTTTAATCCCATAATGCAGTTGAATGGGTAGCCAATAATGTCTGGCTGAGCTTCTTTCAAATATTTCAAATCCTTATTGCTTCTTTGGGTCCGGTGTCGGTGGATGGGAAACTCTTTATAGGGGGAAAATAATGTAACACCGGGGCCCAAAAAGAAAGAAGCAAAAGAAAACGCAACTAAACAAAAGCACACAACAACAAACAATTCACGCACAATCAATGTCACATATTACTGCTAGTTACACAATATGCATGCCTACTTAAGCACACAAATTTCGCAGGATCTACGGTTCTACGATCTAGCATGCTGTGACAATGTGCACGAGGACGAATAAATGTGTGGAACAATTGGTGTAAACAGCGCTACACCAAGTGCTAGCTTAGCCAGGTAGCAACCTGAACTAGCTCGGAGGCGAGGACGTACTTGGTAACCATGCAGTGGGACACGAAGGTCGCACCCACATTATTATCAAGCGGATGGAAAAATATCCATACTCGTCAAAGAAATAGGATAGCGGGGAAAAGCTGAGGCTGCTGACATTGCCCTTTCTTGATAACTAAGATCATTAAGGGTTGCCAAGACAACAAAATAAAAGAACGATCCGGGATAGAAGGATGTCCATCACTAAAACGATAGACGGGACTGAAGGAAAGACATCGCCGCGATACCTAAGAACCATTTTTGCAAACAGTGTCGGGATCACTTGGCATCACTCTGCTGGGACAGAAATGACACCAAACACCGAAAGAAAAAGGAACTGGAGAAATGCAAAGGTTGAGCTGTAGTGGATCCGAACCGATGCCAGCTACACTCACCAGATAAACCGTTAGTACAAATACTAAGGCTGTATGCATGCTATGCAACAAACAAATGCACCAACCAAATGCAATAAACAAGCCAGACTCTATACTACCGATTTCTACCAGTTTCTACCGCTTGCGCTAACTAGGCGTCCTACAGCCAGACCTGCTCTGATACCAAGCCTGTGGCACCCCGGCTTAGAGAAACCGGAAATCCCCGTATTCCAGCCCAGAGATCTAGGAGAAGTCTCTGGAATACGGCACTGCTTGACATAGAACAAATCAGCTCTTATTACAAGAATAATAATACAAGTCTGATGTTACAAAGAAGCACATCAGCATGGCGACACTACGTCTGCGATACTACACTTGCTCTATGCTAGCAGCGGAACCACTCGTAGCAGTAGAAATCTTCTAGCAGCGGAACAATGACGAAGGTGGTGAACTCCACTCCGCGGGGACTCTGGCTAGGACACGATCTAGGTCGCACGAACAGAAATCACGACAAGCAATCAATCAATCACGGCATCACCTCCAATCTGGCATGACATGCCAGGTCAGTACATTGAATGTACTTCCAAGCTCACAATAACCAAAAACATTAAGGCAAGACAACAACATAGCATTAAGCAGGTTAATTAAATTAACAGCTACCATGATATAACAACAACTCCTAAGCATAATATGAAACCACTACAATACTGATAAATCACCATCTCCGATCTCCATAACCATATCACTCTTGGCTAACCGGCCAAGCAATATACCATCTCAATCACCTCATGATCAAAACCAAACTGTAACCGTGATCCTTATGGCGATCACAACCCGACCAATGAATGGCCCGTGATCCTTACGGCGTTCACAACCCGACCAATAAATGGCCCGTTATCCTTACGGGAATCACAACCCGACCAATACCTAGCCCGTGATCCTTACGGCAATCACAACCCGAGCAATTCTTGGCCAATCTGTACTGCTCCAAATATCCACATATCTTTGACCTATAAGTCATTCTATGACCCTAGTACGAACCCATGCCCATGACCGAGGACGCGGCTATCGATAGGTTAAACATACACTCTGCAGAGGTAGCGCACTGTAGCCACACCACAGAACCCATGGCCTCGCACTCCCATTTGGGTGGACCAACGGCGTTCCGACAAAACCGTACTGCCATGACACTCTCCCGACCACTCTGACTCACTACCCACTGGGCTAAGTCATAAGTGGCCCCGTGTCTACCTCAAGACACATCGACCACCGTCGTGGCCCATCCCACATAGGGACACGGATCCAAAAAATCAAACAACATGCACACAAGGCTTTGTCCGCCTACCTGATCAGGTAGCGCATGCCCATAACCTTCCCTTGTTAGAGGAACCGGCGAGAGGCACGACAATAGACCGCACTAGGGCCGTCCCATACCGGCAAATGTGGTTCCACTAGAAAAGTTCGATTCGGCGGTACCTGACCAACTTACTGACAGAATTTATCCCCAAAAATATAACCATGATAACTGATACTCCGATGTCAACCATCAAACCATAATCCAAGTCATAGCAATGTCCAACAAATAATCCAAGTATAATATCATCATCTCAAAATACTCCGAGGATAGCATAACACTACTATCATGATGAATCCGAAACATTAGTCCTACTACTCCAATAACAAGAATACAGCTATCCAGCTAAGATCCACATGTAAACATCATCTCCGAAAATAATACTCCGAGCAACAAAACATCAACTAGCATCATGAAAATAATCATACTAACTACTAATAATCCAAAGGTAGCATGATATCCAGAGTAATACTCCAACACATACTAACAGATATCATCATGAAACAATCATAATACCAACCACTAATACTCCAATGCCATGCACAGAGTCATGTTGCTAAAGCAATATTTTAAACAAGTTCAAAATGAATTAAACCATGTCACTGCATTATAGTGATGCAAATGGAGGGTGTGGCTAACCTGGGGTGGAAGAAAGCACCAGGAGAAAGTGCGAGAATCTCGCGGAAAGAATCGTCGGAAATCGTTCTCTCTCATAGGGGGCTGATTAAGGGCAGGGGCAAAATGGTCATTTTCACAGTGTCAAACCATAGGGAAAATGAGACCAACAGAACGGGCTCGATGAAACAAAGAAGTGGGCTTTGGATTCACCTCATTTGGAGCTACGGTTAAAACGTTATGGGGTGTTGAAGTTCAGGGACTTTTCTTCAAAAGTAACATCACAACCAAGTCCCTGAGTGGATAAGGCGGAAACGCAATGTTAGAAATACGCTTTCGGTCAGCGAAAACATAAAAAGGAAATGCGCTTTCACTTATCTAACATGGTGTGGGCTGGTCAACGCGTGTGGCTTACAGGAGGGTCTGCCACTTATCCACGTGGCCGGGCTGGGGCCGGCCTCTAGGTCGCTGACTCCTGGGGCCCACGGGGTCTACGCGCTGGTCAACTCCCTCCTCCCGCCTCCTTCTTCTTCCCCCCGACAGAGCAGAGCAGAGGCGAGGCTCAGGCATTGCCAGCGCCAGCCCCGGCGACTCCGGCCAGCTCCAGCGGAGCTCGGACCACCAGAGGGATCGTCGCGCGATGCTGCACCCGAGTGGCCCAGAAGGGATCGCGGGGAAGGGACGTGGCACCCGCCACAGCAGAGGAGAGAGGCGGGGCTCCGGCGATGTTTCTGGCGGCTTCGGCCGCCGTTCGGAGACCCCGAACCACCAGCGTAATCAGGGGAATGGGGCGGTCTCGATAAGATAGGTCTCGGCCACCGAAGAGCGCAGGAGAGGGCGGAGCCTCGGTCGCGGCGGATGATGGTTTTGGGCGAACTTGGGCACGCGGCCACGGCGGCTCCAGCGGCCAAAGGAGGGGTGGGGGAGGCTTGAGATGGAGCAGGGAGGCCTCTGGTGGTGCTAGAACGGAGGGAGCGAGCTCGACTCGTTTGGATTTAGGCCGGAGGGGGTAGCGGCCGTGGCGGACGGAGGACGAGCAGAGGGGCTCCGGTGCTCGGGGAAGAGGTTTGGGCGGGGTAGTGGAGTGTGGAGAGGCTGGTGGTGAACTCTGAAGGCTCGGGGGAGGCCTATATATAGGTGGGCGAGGGAGATGGGCTCGGGTGCCGCCATGCGCATCCGGCCGATGCTCTGGCGAGGCCAGCGAGCACGAGAGGGAACGGGGAATGCGACGATGAGGATTTGGACGAGCCAGAGAGCTCATGGGTAGAAGAGGTCAAGGGGAGGGCGGAGGAAGAAGCCGAGCGCCATTAAAGCTCAGTCGGCCACAGTGCTCCCATGGGTGAGCGCCGACGAGCGCCGACAAGGAGGCTTCGGGAGGGGGATGTGAGTCCAGGGGGACAACAACGACGCGGGCCAACTGGTAGGCACGCTCACAAGCGCGAAGACGACGAGAGGGGGAGGGGCCCGAGCAAGAAAGCAATCTGGACGCGGCCATTGCATGCCAAAGTGGTAGTCACCGCGCAGACTGGCATCCAGAGGGGCCAAATGGCTGGCCAATGTTGTCTAGGGCATAGTCCATCCAGTGGAGGTCTCAACTACCGTGGTAACTTGGTTAAAAAGGCTTTTGTTAAAAGGTTAGTGAGCTTTGAAGTTTACTGCAGTAAACTTTATCAGCTCAATGTGATCAAAAGGGGGCTGCTATGTGTCAAGTGTTATGTCTCGAGTGTTTAGGCTAGGAAGGATTACAGTCCTGGAGAGTTTGAGGAGAAATGGACCAAGATTTACTGCAGTTGCTTCACAACTGACCAAAATGGTTCGGAAACTAGATCATGATGGTGCACTCACATGGAGTAGCAACTAGGGCTAAGATTGGGCAAGGCAGAGTCATTTGGTCTTATGAAGATGCTCAAAATGTCTCATACCATTTGGCAAAGCCAAACTGGTACTTGCTTCACAAACATCTCCTCCGGACAAAAAATTGGAATAGTTTTGGTGATCAAATGGCTCAATGAAATGATGCCAAATTGGGTGGAGAGATGTTTCATGGGTATAAGAATGATCTGGTAACTTATCAGGATTTTTGAAGCAATATAAAATACACTTGCTTCACAACCGGAAAATATTGCCAGAAACAAAGATTTTCTCGTGTGCTCACATAGATGATTGGATAGGGATGCAAATGGGTGGAGGGGGTTAATATGAGCACATTAAGTAGTACGCAAAAGATCAACTCATTTGGGTACTCCTAGCTAGTACTTCCTTCACGAAGCCTTTTGTTTGATAGAAACTTTGAAAATTCACTAAGGAAGATTGGCTAGGCAAATAAATTTGAACTTGTGCATGGGGCAATTACTTGGACATATAAACATGCCCAAAAAGGTTGGGAGGCACTAGGAGAAATATAAATGACACTTCCTTCGCAAAGTGCCATTCAGGGCAGCATAGAAAAGGGATTATTGGGGGATTATTTTTTAACTAGCCAAGGCAATGTTTGGGCATATTTGATCTATATATGACCCAAAGGAATTATGAGAATTATTTGGGGATTTTTGGATGGACAGAAAATATAGGTTGCTCACAACCTAGGGCAGATAGGGTTATTCCTTTAATGAAAAAGGAATTTTCCCTAGAAAAAGAGTTTAGGCTTTGGTCAAGGAGTGACATGATCTTGGCAAGGTTTTGAGAATGATGATCCACTTGGGAGGGGAATTTTGGATGATTTCCCAGGTGGCAAGGCCACTGAACCACTCCAAAAAGAAAAATAGAGCAAAAACCAAATAAATCCAAAGAAAAAGAAAAGGGCCAAAATCCAGGCTGTTCCATAGTTCCATAATTGCCCATTTACACTGAGATGTTGTCGGATAATGGTTCTCTATGGTAGGGTTTCTTTAATGAAATCGGAGGAAACCACCTCTTTCGATATAAAAAAAATCTAGGTGCAAAATAATAACATTACTGATTTATCATGGCAGTGCCAAAACAGTAGCACAAGAGCAGACTCAACATGCAGGATGTTTGGCAAACGGTCAGACCAAAAAGAAACATACCTCGTTATGGGAACCATATCTGCAGTCAACGCCATCATAGAAGGGATGACACCAGTCACCAACATGGATGATTCAATTCATGGGACCTTTTGGTGCAATTCACCTAAAATTAAGCAATGTCCCATGAGCTAGCAGCTTCTTCTTCATTTTCTTAAGAAAAGGGCTCCAGCCCCGGTTCCATTTCCATCAGAAAACGAAACCCACATAGCTTCTTCTTCATTAGTTGCAATAAAATTGAGCAACATCAAGGTTGGTTGTGAAGCTCCTGGAATGTTCAACTATAATTTGGATATTATTTGTGCAGTTCAACTAAGATCAAGCGTGAAATGTATGTCTCTGTTTGCACAAAAAAGGTGGAAAGGAGGGTGATAAACAAGTGATGAAACATACATCAAATGAAAAGAAGCATGTTCCTTATCTGAATGGCAATCCTACAAGGACAGTAGCAATTTCTAAAGAAGCAGCATTGCTAGATATTAGTGTGGGCATTAGAATTAACTATGACAACCGTTAAATATGACATTACTTTAATGGTGCCATTGCTACATTTTACTAGCAACATTACATTAACAGCTGCTACAGAGTCGGTATTTGGGCACGGGAGAGTAGGCGGACTAGGACAGTTGCATTTCTAATGAAAAGAAGCAACTTATCTTAATGGGAAATTTAGAAGGACATGAAAAAAGGGCCATTGATTCATATTACTGGAGGCATTACATTCAAAACAACAATTGTTTAACGTGTCCTTACTTTTAACAGTGCGACTGCTACATTTTACCAGTGGCATTACATAAGAGTGGCTCGGGGCAACAAACATCAGAACATGATATCTGGGTTGGTCCCATTTTTGTTCGGCTAGTATAGTCACCTTATACTGTGTGAGGCTAGCAAATCTAGTGCTGGACTAACTCTGTTGACTTATCCCCCAGTCCCCACTTTATTTCCTTTTTCAACCAGTAGATCCGGTTTATATTGAGTTTGTATTGCGTTTCCCTTTATTTCCCTATTAGACCAAGAGACCAGTTGGATAGCCAGTCTCTACTACTTTTCGCCCCCATTATTTCCTCTTTTGACCAAGTCCTAGATTCAGGTAACAGATCTTCCCCCACCCCCACCCCCTTTCTTCCTTGTTTGAACCAAGTAGTACTAGATTCGAGTGCATGAACTACTTTTACCTCTTAAGAGTCAAAATTTAGGTGGCTTTCGAACAGCCAATCGATCCTATCTATGAGGGGGCCTGGGAAATAGTAAAAGATATAAATGCATCGAAGTCAGGAGCTCGGGAAGTAGAGAAAGGCCGGTTTGGAAGGAAGTTATACCCGAGGGTCGTCGGGATGTCGCTAGGTGGGCAGCGGGAGACCAGATCTGCCCACACTATGACAACGAGGAAGAAGGGGTTGGAGGCCCTCCCTAGCCAGCGGTGCTTGGGAGAGAACGACAAGGCACGCTAATCAGGACGCGCTGGAAGTGGGTAAGAGCCATCACCGAGGACGACCGCATGAACATTGCACCTTCTCACCTTCCCGGCCGGAGAGGATCCGGCTGGATCTGTGACCAGCGGTGAGTAGTGAGAGAGAGTGTACCCACCGCTGTCATGTTTAGATCTGGAGAGGACGAGACTTTGTGAAGAGAGAAAGACTAGCAAGCAAGGACGGAGGCTCCTGCCTATATGGTGGACTACTAGTTTTCTTTTGTCTACCGGAGTCGGCTTGACCTCGTCAATGACTATCGAGAAGTCTTCATGCACGTGCCCCGGAGGCGCAGTTGTCGTCATTTTGATCTAAAGCACCGGATTATAACATATAACACGAAAAAATGCCACATGACAAGAAACCATAACCTCACTGCCCAAAGGAGACAAACTAGACGAGGATCAAAGCTCAAATTAAAGATAAACTCATAGAAAAGGGGTCCTTCGATAGATGTCCTAATTAACATAGCCGGCTTGACCTAGATGGAAGCCGAGTAGTCTTCGTGCATGTACCCCCAATGACCAGCGCCTTGGAGGAACTTAGTTGTCGTTGTATAACCCTCGCAGTGATCCGAAGCACATGACACCTAATATTGCGAGATGACAAGAAACCTTTTTTTAGATTTCTCAGCAGAACTACAGCCCTGTACAACACAGCCTGCACGATATGTAGATGATAGCCAATCCAGGCATGTCTGCTGGAGTGTGGTCACATGCATGGACGAACTGATCTTCCGTGTCATGCAGGGATAGTCCAGGCACCAATGTCTGTATAACACTTCTCTAGTACTATCGCTCGTCTCTCTCTTCTATTAACTCACCCGACTTGCGGGGCCAGGGAGTGTACCTATGGTCGGTTCTCGATTGCTGTCCCACATGTGTGTTCAAACGCAATATGATGTGTGTTCCATTCTAGGAGCGGCGTGCCAGACCGACCGACCATCAGGGGTGCCACGCGAACGCGACGGGCATGTTATATACTTCGTACATGTGTGCCGCTGTTTTCTCGAGGCTTTGCTCCATGGCGTAATCCATGGATACAATATTAGTATACTGTACTATTTAAAAGTCGAGAACGGGGCTTTTACCGCACGGTGGGCGGGGAAGTTCCGCTAGTCAGTTCAACAGAGATGCGAGAAGATGAGGGAGTAGGCTGCTGCAAACATAGGGCTGTGTGATTTGACAGCGAGTTACTGCTGGATAGGTGGGGCCCCTGATTTGACTTGCCATTTTATCATTTTAACTGCGGCGCTATGACCTGTGTGAGTCTCCCGATTCCTGACCACCTCCATGGTATATAGGTGCCTCTCCCAATCCTCCACCATGTAGAGGCTGGCTCTTGCATGAGAGCCCACTCCTACACTTTTTCCTTGCCTCTTTCCTCCACATACGCAAAAATGCGATGTAAGCGGGCTTATGGGCCACTATTGTACTTGCTTGTACAGGTGCTAAGCCTGCCACATAGGCATAAAGTATGATGTGGCAAGTTAATTACTCCCTCCATCTAGGTGTGCAAGTCATCTTACGAAAACCAAATAATCCCAAAACACTTAGGCGTGGTGCATTAACTTCTACTCTCTCTTTTCCGGTTTATAAGGATCAAATATGAAATCTCATCAATCAAGGCATTTTGTGAGTGGAGGAATGTATCTCGTACTTTACAAAACTACCCCATTAAACTCATGCATTAAATTGGATTAATTGCAGTGCATGCATGCTTGGCCACTAGATAAGAGCATCTCCAACAGTTTGTATGTTAGCTTGTTGGTAAAATATTCCATGTTATCAACCAACACCTTAACATACAACAACTCCAATGGGTTGTATCTAGTTTGCCCAATAGGATGTGAGATAATAAATAAGGTGCTCTCTCATTCTACATTAGAGCTTGTGCAAGGGGTGTTGGTTCATGTACATACAACCTTCCTCTCTTCCCTCATTTATTGTATGACACATCATCAAAAATCCTATGTGGCAAAGTCTACCAACAACTATCTTACAACCATTGGAGATGCCCTAAGTAGAAACATTACATGCATTGGTGTGTTCCTTTTTAATTCTTACATTCAAAGATTTAATGTGTCTCAGAAACTAAAAATGAGATGGAGATGAGCTCTATAAATTGGAAAAAAACAAAAAGTTGAGATAAGCCCTATAAACCGGAAAGGAGGGAGTACATCGTTTCTTGTTTCTTGACATATCAACCAATAAGAGATGTGGGGTGTGCATGCTTTTAATGACTTGAGACTACCATTTCATTGGAAGAGGTCACTCCTTGGCAAATGCAATAAATACTACCAAGAAAGAGATAGAGAGAAGTAAAAAATACTCTTATAGACAACCTTATAGCTAACCTTGTTGTATGAGTGACTAAGTGATGACTATGTATAACACGCCAACATTAGATAGCCTAACGCACCGTCTTAAATCTCCAAGGGTGCGACCGCGTGAGCGAGGCGACGGTCATGGTAGGCACGACCATGATACGGGCTACTGGCAACCCTTGTATTTGAGATCAAACGGTCGCATGGTAAGTTGCTGTAAATTTGCAGAATAACCCTCCAAGATAGGATATTCACCCATAGGTCTAGAATCACGCCATACAACCATTCGATCTCAGATCCAAGGGCTCTCAGAAGCCCGTATCATGGGAAAATGGAAGGCTTCGTATCACCTGCAATTTTCCCGACGCTTGACATGACATCGAAAGCCATCTAATTGGGCGTCGAGTAGATATGACATCTAATTGGGCCCCCATAGTACTGTGCATGAATCCATTTATCCACCAGGCAAGCCACCACCCTGCCGTTCGCATGCCCCACTCAACATTTTTACAAAAACCCCTGGCAGTTCGCTCCTACTCGTCCCCGGACATCCTTTAACATTACTCCAGTTCGCTCCTAGTCGTCCCGTCCTTTCACATTACGGCAGTTCCACTAATCCTAACCCTCCTCCCAAATCCATGGCGTCCCAAATCTCCATGATCAGTGGTGAGTACAAGGTTAGAACCATCACCAGCGATGAGTTCGACATCATCTACACCCGTTCTTGCGAGACGGTGACAGGATGCCTTGCTCGCTTCAGACGCATGTTCGAAAACTCAAAGGATGAGTGGGTCGCTTGGCTAGATGTTGAGTATACCACAGTCCTGGAAAGCGAGAAGAATCTAAAGGAGGCAGAGAAGAAGAAGCCCACCGTGATCCATGTTTGTGTGCATGACTTATGCTTGGTCTACCACATATGCCATCTGACGTTGAGTGCGAGGAATTTAAGAACTTCCTGAAGGGCGCCCAAGTCAAATTTGTTACTGTAGACTTTAGGAATGACAGGGATGTCATGGATCGGATAGGCCTCTTTGTAGGAAACCCCTTCGACCTCCAGAAGAAAGGGCTGGTGCCCTCCCGTGATCAGCCTTCAATGCTGATCCTGGCAGGAGCCATGGTTCATCCTTCATACGGTACACTGAAGAAACCTTCGTTCATGTTTCATAATGCATGGGAGTGGAATGTACTAGATATAGACCACATCCACTACTCTGCAATGGATGGCTACCTTTGTTTCAATATCTACAAGGGTTGGATGAAGAGCAAGAGGCAAGTGTGCGGTTCAAGCAAAGAAGTATCGCCCAAGAGGAAGAGGGACAAGGATGAAGTTGAGCACGTCGATGAGGAGTCCGAGTAAGGTGGCAGTGTCATTGCTTATGGTGGTTCTAATGCAGTGTCTACCGGTTTAGTTGCTTAGTTTAATTTCAGGTGCGCTTAGTTTTATTTGAGGGGTGTGTTGTGCTGAGCCCCCAGCAGAACTATGTTATGTTCCTTCTCGTTACTTTAAGTCTTTAGTATGTACATACTCGTATTTCTTACATTTCATCTTTTAGTTGGTATAGTACCACCACTCGTTTCTTCACATTATATACGTACAATATATATGGCCAACATCATATAGCCAGCAGTTTAGTTGTCAAAGAATTTTTCAGGGTGCTTAGTTTTATTTGAGGGTTGTGTTGTGTTGGACACCACTATTTTGACTCAAATCTCTTTGGCCATGTTATAATGACATAAATACCGATGGACCAACATGCCAGCTCTCCCTCTATCTCACTACAATAAAATAAAGTGTGGGGCCTACTTGATCCCAACAGCGTTCTTATTTTCCTGTAAAATTATTTGCTTGGTTAGTCCTGACAAGCGGGGCCACACTTATGATTGTGAGAATCGACTTATTTTTGTCATATAACATGGTCAACCGGTTTGAGTTGAAAATAAAAATGTCTATTGGCATTTTTGAGCAAACATCTAACTTAACGATGTCATTTTTGAGATATCTAATTGCATTTTTGAGCAGGCATCTCACGGATCGATGGCATTTTTGAGTAGTTGTAACTTCTAATGGCAAAACTGAGTAGTGATACACAACTAGTGGCATAAATAATAAGAACCCAAGAATTAAATAGGTATGCTAATTTCTTTAATATAATTTAGCACCCCATTTAAGCACGTACTAGCTTTTGTAATAGTACTATATGCATAATTTGGCTAAGAGCACTTTCTATATGTACCACTTTTTCTTTAATTTCATCTCGTTAGTTTTGCTCCATGGCACAATCCATCGATACTACTACTGTACAAAAATATACATTTTTTAAAAGGCTAGAGGGCGGGGCAGTCTAGCTTGGTCAGTTTCAAGAGTGGCGTGGGCCTTTGTGATTTGACGGCTCATTGCTGCTGGAATGCGGGGCCTTGTGATTTGACTGCTCGTATAAATGTGTTGACGACCTGAGGAGGAGCAAAGAACCATGCGGTATACTCAAGTTTTCCACTGGAGTAGTACGACAGAGGAGCACGAAACACGGCAGCCCAATGCCATATGGCGATAAAAAATGATCTAATTTGCTATTCATCTCATTGTTAGCATTGTTCTGTTCATGCCTCGCCGAGAACGTGACACGTGCAGCGGAACGCCCGAAGCAAAAGAAGAAACACAGGGGCAAAAGAAGAAGGAAGATTATCATCCCAAAAAAAGAAGGAAGACACACACACAAGTCTGGGGCGCTGCTCTCTACTACATGAAGGGTTGCTACCGCGGAGTCGTAAATGCTTCTTCATCGCCTCCACAACCTCCATCTCCTTGCGCGTCTCCTCTGCCATCTTCTTCATTCTGTCCATGATGTGGGATTTCTCGACGCGAGCCTTCATCATCTGTTCCACGGCCGCATTACATACCTTGACAGCAGCCGGGTGCTCGATGCGGAGCTTCACCAACTCCCCATTCTGTTCCATGATGAGGGCCTGTAGCATCTTCATCGAGGAACTACTATTCTCATGCAGCTTCTTCCAGCCGGTGTTCTCCTCCTTCAGCAGGTCAAGCTTGTGGCAGAGCTTCGCCTTGTCCTCCGGAAGTTATAGGATTTCGCCGGTCGCCTTCTTCTCCGAGGCAATGCTCTTCTTCAGCAGCATCACCAAGCCGGCGGTCAACTCCCCCTGCTCATTGAGCTCAGCGGGCATGTCGTCGAGGCCCTCCTTCAGCAGATCCACCAAGCTATGGATGAACTCCTTCTGCTTATTGAGGTGCTTATTGAGATGATTGGGCATGCCATCGAGGGATAACGACTCCAGCGCCACCAGCTCAGCATGTTCGCCTCCGCGGCTAGGGCGCTCCTGGGAGCCATCGCCTGCCCATGAGAGATCTTTCGAGGTCTCTGCGTGGCAGCGAGCCCTCTTTTTTCTGCAGCCTTGGTTGCCGCTCCCTTTTTATGAGTTGTTCTCGACCTAGAGCTCTGCACACTGGCCATGGCAAGGACGGACGAAGAAGAAGGACTTATGAGGAGGAAGGTAGAGTAATTTTCAGTTAGGTAGTTCCCCTTTTTATAACCTAAGTACTAGCACTAATACTAAAACCTGCATAATGGGAACACGTTCAGGTTTGGTACGTACTAGTAGGTGTGATCAGGCTTGCACTTAATTGTACCACTAGTACTTTGGAATGTGATGGGGACAAAGGTAAAGATTAATTGATGGTTTTGGTTTCGAGGCCCGAAATGGCTCCCGATGAGTTTAGTGGAACATAAATTTCAAGTACTCCCTCCATCTCAGTTTACAAGGCTTGCACGTGTATCTAGGTCGTCAATGTAACTTATATAAAATAAATTGTTTAACATAAAAAATATATCATTAAAAATAGAATATTTGAAGTTTGTAATGATATATTTTTCGTAATGTATGCCTCTTATTAAGTTGGTCAAATTAATGACCTAGGTACACATGCAATACTTGTAAACTGAGATAGAGGGAGTACTACACTGCTCAAATGCGGTCGCACCAGTCAGTGATGTAACTGGTCTTACATGTCAGACCAAGCCGATGCATGTCCCTTCGGTGAAATGTGGGTCCGACCGATAGTCTGTTGGTGCGACCGACTGTAAAGTATTACGCGATGGAGACTTCTGGTTGTGGCTTCAGTTGATTGTCACGACCAAGCATTCTAAAACTAGTGATAAATCAATTACCATCTGTGGCACCCCGGCTCAGAGCGACCGGTTTACCTTGCATTGCCAGCCCAGAGACCTTGTCTTCTGGCAACACACAACAACATGGTTGTGGCACCCCGGCTCAGAGAAACCTGAACGCCCCGTATTCCAGCCCAGAGATCGAGGAGAAGTCTTCTGGAATATGGCACTGCTTAGCATAGAACAAACCAGCCTTCTATTATTACACGAATATGATTACAAGGTCTCCGATATTACAATGAATAACATCGGTACGACGATACTACGCCATCCTTAGTTGGTCTATGCAAGCAGCAGAACAACTCGAAGCAGCGGAATAACTCTAGCAGTGGAACAACAGCGACGGTGGTGAACTCCACTCCACAGGGACTCTGGCTGGAACGTTTATCCTAGCTTGCATGAACGGAAACCACGACAAGCAAGCAATCAAATCCGGCATGACCTGCAAGCTGGCATGACACGCCAGGTCAGTACATTGAATGTACTTGCAAGCTCACAATAATCCAGAAGCATTCAAGACAGAAAACAACATGGCAATTATAGGTTAAACATGATATCATCAGAATAACATGGCATCATCAACATAACATGATACTGCTAACATAACATGAACATGGCATGAACATATTAATCCAACAATACTATCATGCAACATGATGTCACTACATGCACCACTTATTCTACTCGGTTACCTCGTAACCAACACATGCATCACTTACCAACCTCGGACATCACACGATCATCTCAGGATCAAATCAAGCTTGGCATAAACAATGCTGTAGTAATCAATAAACGACCACAAGGAGCTTGACCTTTATCCACGATTCTCGTACAACATCATGAATATACAACAACTCAGTATCATCTATACCATCGTGATCCTTATGGCGAACACAACCATGACCACACTTTGTCTCAAACCGTGATCCTTACGGCGATCACAACTCGACCAATACATGGCCCGTGATCCTTACGGCGATCACAACCCGACCACTACATGGCCCGTGATCCTTACGGGGATCACAACCTGACTAACACTTGGCCAACATATCTCACTGTTATTAAGCACATTATTCTTATTACTGTTGACTCATGGTGTGACCTTCTCTCGACCTGGGCCCTTATTCGCGGGCGCGGCTATCGATAGATTAATATACACTTTGCAGAGGTTAGTACACTGTACCCACACTATGGAACCCATGGCCTCGCCCTCCCATTCGGGTGGACCAACGTTGTTCCGACAAAACCGATCTACTGTCATGACACTCTCCCGGCCACTCCGACTTACTCCCCTCTGGGCTAAATCATGGGTGGCCCCGTGTCTACCTCCAGACACCTCAACGACCACCGTCGTGGCCCATCCCACTCTGGGACACGTGCACATAACAACAACAACGGGCACACAAGGTTATGCTTGCCTACAGGGCCAGGGTACAGCACGCCCATAACCTTCCCTCGTTGGAGGCACCGGCGAGAGGCACGACAATAGACCCGGTTAGGACCGTTTGCTACCTCTTGAGCACTGCGTTGGATTTCCCCGAAGAGGAGAGGATGATGCAGCAAAGTAGCGTAAGTATTTCCCTTAGTTTTTGAGAACCAAGGTATCAATCCAGTAGGAGACCACGCACAAGTCCCTCGTACCTACACAAAACGATAGCAACTCGCAACCAACGCGATTAGGTGTTGTCAATCCCTTCACGGTCACTTACGAAAGTGAGATCTGATAGAGATGCTAAATAATATTTTTGGTATTTTTGATAGATAGATGCAAAGTAATAAGTAAAAAGCAAAATAAAAACAAAGCAAGTAAATAAAGTGATAGAGATTGATATGATGAGAATAGACCCAGGGGCCATAGGTTTCACTAGTGGCTTCTCTCAAGAGCATAAGTATTCTACGGTGGGTGAACAAATTATTGTTGAGCAATTGACAGAATTGAGCATAGTTATGAGCATATCTAGGCAATGATCATGTATATAGGCATCACGTCCAAGACAAGTAGATCGAAACGATTCTGCATCTACTACTATTACTCCACTCATCGACCGCTATCCAGCATGCATCTAGAGTATTAAGTTAAAAACAGAGTAACGCCTTAAGCAAGATGACATGATGTAGAGGGATAAATTCATGCAATATGATAAAAACCCCATCTTGTTATCCTTGATGGCAACAATACAATACGTGCCTTGCAACCCTTTCTATCATTGGGTAAGGACACCGCAAGATTGAACCCAAAGCTAAGCACTTCTCCTGTTGCAAGAACTACCAATCTAGTTGGCCAAACCAAAAAGGATAATTCGAAGAGACTTGCAAAGATAACTCAATCATACATAAAAGAATTCAGAGAAGAATCAAATATTTTTCATAGATAATACTAGATCATAAACCCACAATTCATCTATCTCAACAAACACACCGCAAAAAGAAGATTACATCGAATAGATCTCCACGAGAGAGGGGGAGAACATTGTATTGAGATCCAAAAAGAGAGAAGAAGCCATCTAGCTACTAGGTATGGACCCGAAGGTCTGAAGTAAAATACTCACACTTCATCGGAGGGGCTATGGTGTTGATGTAGAAGCCCTCCATGGTGGATGCCCCCTCCGGCGGAGCTCCGGAACAGGCCCCAAGATGGGATCTCATGGATATAGAAGGTTGCAGCGGTGGAATTAGGTTTTTGGCTCCTGTTCTGTTCGTTCAGGGATACGTAGGTATATATAGGAGGAAGGAGTACGTCGGTGGAGCGTCAGGGGGCCCACGAGGTAGGGGGCGCGCCCAGGGGGGCACCCTCCACCCTCGTGACCGCCTCTAGCACTGCTTGGAGTAGGGTCCAAGTCTCCTGGATCACGTTCGGTGAGAAAATCACGTTCCCGAAGGTTTCATTCCGTTTGGACTCCGTTTGATATTCCGTTTCTTCGAAACACTGAAATAGGCAAAAAACAGGAATTCTGGGCTGGGCCTCCGGTTAATAGGTTAGTCCCAAAAATAATATAAAAGTGGAAAATAAAGCCCAATATATTACAAAACAGTAGATAAAGTAGCATGGAGCAATCAAAAATTATAGATACGTTGGAGACGTATCAGGCATCCCCAAGCTTAATTCCTGCTCGTCCTTGAGTAGGTAAATGATAAAAAAGAATTTTTGATGCGGAGTGATACTTTGGCATAATTTCAATATAAATCTTCTTACTGGTGATATGAATATTCAGATCCGAAAGATTCAAGACCAAAGTTCATATTGACACAAAAATAATAATACTTCAAGTATACTAATCAAAGCAATCATGTCTTCTCAAAATAACATGGCAAAAGAAAGTTCATCCCTACAAAATCATATAGTTAGGCTATGCTTCATTTTCATCACACAAAGATGTTCCCAACTTCTATACCCCCGATGACAAGCCAAGCAATTGTTTCATACTCAAATAATCTCAAACTTTTTCAACCTTCACGCAATACATGAGAAGTGAATGTGCTGTAGCCAGTGTTTTGCCCTCCTTGCTTATTTGCTTGACCTCATCTGGTATTGTATGGTCCTTTTGGTAGCTACAGGTTGTTAGGATCTTGTCTCGATAGGAGGGAGTTAGCCGTCCATATCTGTGCACTCACAAGCTTCGCGACAGCTTTTTATTTAATTTAAGTACAAAATTACACTTCAATATGAGTATTTCAGTTAATTATAGTCACATGCTTTGTGGTTTTGGAGAGGGAGAATTGAAAAAGGATAATTGAATTCACAGCATGGTCGGTAGGCGTCCTTTGGAGATTGGTTTGGGTTTGTGCTTCACAATTTCAACCGTGTATTACAGAATGCACTCATCACCCACAGTGAAAAACATTCCATGGCTCCCTTTGAAAAGAAATTAAGTTGCTGTGGCAAGCTAATAATGTTTATCGATGTTCTATTGGATGCTACATATGAAAAGTACATAATATTCAGCAACTCTCTGTTTGTACATGTTTATGACGCTGTTGTTGGGTGAAACAGGAAGTTTTTTTATGTTGTGCATTTATTTTCTATGTGATCTCCACCTTTTCTTTTGATCAAGCTTGTTCGAGAGGGTCTCATGAATTTTTATTGTGCCCTAGCTTGTTTGACCTGAGCAAGTTATTGGTATATGTACCTGCAGGCGGAGCAGCGGGTGGGGGAGCGAAATCAGGCGATGGCCAGCAAGTCAAGGCCGTCACGACGGCCGGTGGCGCAACACGTGACTATGGCGGACCAGGTGCTGCATGAGGGGCTGCCGCTGTCGCGTGCTGCCAGAACAAGCAGCAGGGGAGCTTCCACTTGGCGCGTGCGTCTCCTTCCTTTGGCAGAAGTAGCAGGTAGTCTTTACTGTTAGGGTGTTACCACACACAGACCTCTGAATAATACCCAAATAAGTTGCTGCAACCTGCAAGTTGTCTGATGTCTGCCTATTTCACCGATCAAAATTGTTGGATGGGTATTGCAGTATGCAGTCAGGATTATGCAAGACGATGAGGATTTCCTAGTGTTGTGTTTTCCAGACAACATGTGTGACTGGAGATTGTTAAAGTAATTTGTTTGTTCGAATCAGATACTGCAGTATTTCAGCGTTAATACTGTTGACTATTAGTCCCTCCTGTGTGTGTCAGTTCTAATGTCAACTTACTTAAGTTTAGGTGCATCCTACTCCTGAACTTAATTTCAATAGCAACGTAAAGTGAATTGACTCACCAGTAGGTAGTGTGCCAAACATTACACCTAAGGGAGAAATTTGATTTTTCTGCTTACTGGTGTGGTAGTGTGCCATTAGCTTCGTAGGCCACAAAATCATTGGCTGGTTTGGCCCTCTGAAATGCTTAATTTGATTATTATCCACATTGTATGTTTGCTCTCTGGATTTGCTGAGTGAAACAATGATAGATGTCTGAAACATCAAAATGAAAAGAAATGCCCCTCTAGGTGTTCCTCCATTTATGTTCCTCCATGTTGCTGATGAAAGACCGTCATTTATTTCTTATAACTGCCTTGGTTGTGTTGTATGTTGATCCATCGAAACTGAGTATTCTTTTCATTTTCTTGTGTTCTTGACTGCTTGTGTATTGGTATAGGTGAGGAAGAACCAGCTGCCGACGGGCGAGGTTATAGGGTACCTGGAGGCCAAGCACCACCTGCTGCTCTTGTCTCACCCATCACTTTGTTTATATGCCAAGTTTCAAGTGAGCTTGTCATAGCTTATATTGTTGCTTTTGTGGATACTGCTACCCGTTGCTTCAATGCTGCCTTAACTTGTTAGCATGTTCATGTGAATTGTCTAACTGCTGCATGTTAATTACTACTACTCACTGCCGCTGTATTCTATTGGCACGAACTCTGCTGCCCGTGTATTATATATATTCTTCTTGCTCAAGCACAAGAGCACTAGTGCTATGTTGCTGCATGTGACAGTCCATGGACAAACTCTGTTAATTTATTCCGAGTGCCCATAATTCCCTCTCTAGAAGCACCACCTGTGCTCTTGTCTCACCCATAACAACAATTTACTTGAAGTGCTCATGTAGGTTAATTATTAAGCATACATGTATTCTCAGTACTTGTATTCTCAGTACCATGCTACTTATTTCGCCTCCTGAGGTTTCTAGTTTGCTATTTCTTGCTTTCCTTTATCTTCATACTTATTATGATGGTAATTTGACTTGAAGTGCTCATGTAGGTTAATTATTAAGCATACCTGAACATATTGGGCTGTAGTCGTGTAGTAGGATACGAGGCTCTAGTTTAGTTTTATGTAGAATATGTAATATTGAAGTATCCTATGTTGTGCAAATTCATAGATCCTAATATTTACTCATCCCGAGTCTCAGATCATATTACAGCTATCTTTTCATTGCATTGTGCAAGTAACTGATAAGAGTGAGATTGAAGTTATCTTTTGTCAACCATGTTACGATCTTTCAGCATGCATGATGTGCTTCAATGGTTTCTATATACTGTCATGGTATGATCATTTGACCACCCTGTCTCTATGTGTGTGTAGATAATGTCGAGAGCCGATGACGACATGGTGATGGAGGCGGTGGACTCGGAGGTGTCGGTGACATGCACGGACATGGGGCTGGTCCAGAAGGCGTTCCAGGCCCTGCTGTGCACCAAGTGGCACCCCATTGACCTGCCGACAATGCACGAGGTGGCCCGGGTGCTGCTCTCGCTCATGCCGGCCCCTGCCCTCCAGGTCCCATCCACATGCATGCTCCCTCTTCATCTCAGATATTGGATTGAAGTAGGGAAAAACCATCCTCCATATTGTGTGCTGATTATCTGTATTATGTGTAGAGAACAATCATGGTGTCTATTTCTGCTTGATGCCCCACATTTCACTAATAACATGCCCAACTTCCTGCTCTATAGGAAATAAGTACATGATTGTTTATCCTCCTGTATAACAGTTTAAGTTTGTGACCTGATCTTGTGCTTCTGGTAACTAGTCCAATTTGCGTACTTTTAACTGTCTTTTGATGTGGTGGTGCCAAACAAAACTCATATGCTTATGCCGAGCTTACTTTTAATCTTGTGAACATGATAATGTAGAGGATGTACTGTAGTTCCACTCATTTTATTCTCTCTAATGAGCTTATTTTTTATTGAAGCCACCTTCTTGTTTACTTTGCTGAATCAGGTCTTGTGTACTAATCATGAGTTACTAGCATTTGGCTTCTCTGTGGTAATTAAACTTGATAAATCTATGTACTTGTGTACTTCTTTGAGATACAAATTCCACATTGCATGTTTACGAGGTCCAATTTCTATAGATGTTGCCAAATATTGGTGTCAACGTGTCTTTCCTTAGGGGGTGATTTAAACCGCATATGATCTACTGTATATATTTTTTGTTGTTCAAACATTGAAATTCTGGTTCATTTAACAAACATCAAAATGTTGTTGACCCTGTCATTCTATGCTTAAATGATGAAAAAGTCGCATTTTGCTTGTTCTAACATGCTGTTAGATTTTCTTTTATTTTGTTCCTAACCATTTTGATTGATAACTTGCAGATGCTAGCCTTCCTTCGTGTTTTGTCTTGAGGTCCAGGATGAACAAGTCGGGCTCATTAGAGATAGTTATATTATCATATCTAGTTATATTTTTTGATAGTTGTGTTACCAGATGTGAACTTCTTATTATTGTAAACCTGATGTTAACCATGGTTGATTGTAATAATGTGCCAAGTTTGGCTCTGTTTGATTGTATTCATGATGTGAACCATGTTTTTCCGGATTAGTTATGCTCTGTTTGAAGCATTTTATTTTCTGTCTGCTTTGATTTAGTATTGTTATTTGTTTACTGGAAAATTGAGATCTGAACAATATAACCCACTTATTAGAACTGGTCCCATCTCATTAGTGGGCCCATCTTTTGAAAAAAAAATCATAAACTTTGGAGCCAAAAAGGCCACGACCCAGAATATAAAAAGGCTGAATTGGTGGGCCTGGTCCATGGGAACTAACAATAAAAAAGGCTACAATGCTAGGCTTGGCCCATGAACCTGACCAAAAATTGGTAAAAATAAAAACAAAAGGTTGTATTGTTGGGCTAGGCCCATGTCGAAAACCGAATTGGACCGGGCTGATTCTTGTGCCACATCAGATTGCCACGTCGGATGCCTACGTGGCCTCGGGAGGCTGCTAGTGACCAAAACGCCACAGTAGACATATTTTGGTCATAAACATCTACGACCATTCCAGAAGAAAGGTCGCTATAGTCAGTTAATGACGGCCAACTTTTGACCTTATGTTTTTGGTCACAAAAAGGTCACAAATTGAAAACAGTGACCATTCAGCGACCAATAGTGGTGGTCACAAGTTGACATATTTCTTGTAGTGAAGGATAGATACTACGAAAGGGTCGAGGAGATCTCGGAGCTGAGTTACGCTGGAGAGAAGGTCCCGATGTTCCCTGTCAGATGGGCCAAGAGCGTCCTAAAAGAAGACCGATATTTCACCACCATGGTTATACCCGAAGCCAAATCCAAGACCGCGGGCGCAAACGTCACCACAAAAAATGATCCATGGGTACTGGCTTCCCAAGTGGACCAATGCTTCTTCATTACCGACCCGTGAAAGCCCAGTCATGTTGTCATGAGGAGAGGCAAAAGGAATTTGATCGGAATGGATGCAGTCGCCAATGAGCAAGACTTCGACAAGTACGGCGACCCGAAGATGGAACATGATGACCACGATGAAGTACCAGCATACACCATAAGAAGAAGCAGGACCACCCTACCTATAGGATGTCCGTTCAAGATAAGAACTCCATTTGTGAAAAATAAGGGCAAGAAGATTTTGAACAGATAGCTAGCTAAGATTGATTGTATTTAAATTGTAGCCTTCATTTCTCGATTGTATTTCGACATATTGAAATGATATTTCTTCTGTTCTAGTGTCCTCATGAAATTTATTTATGTTTATTATGGTATTGAATTTATAACTCACAAAAAGTATTGAATTTGGTAATATTTTTTGAACTCATGAATATTTTTAAATTTCATGGGCACTTTTTGAATTCATGAATATTTTTTCAAATTTGATGATATTTTTTCATATTCATAAATGTTTTACCAATTCACAAAGGAATGTAACTAAAATCCAAAACAAATATTGATAAATTTGATGATATTTTCAAATAACAAATTTGATGATTATTTTTCATATTCATTAATATTTTCAAATAACAAATTTGATCATATTTTTTCACATTCATAAATGTTTTCAAATTTGATCGTCATTTTCTAAAAAATTATTAGACGCAACTAAAAATAATAAAAAAGGTTACTTATGGCGCACCCCCCGCTCCAAATCCCCCTCCATCTCGATCGCTATCCCCCCTCGCCAGATTCCCCTCGTTGCCGACGACCCCCCGCACCCTCCCCCGCTCCATCGCCGCCGATGACCCCCCGCACCCTCCCCCGCTCCAGCGCCGCCGACGAGCCCCCGCAGCATCCCCCGTC
>NC_041381.1:354095194-354148124 GCF_002162155.2 Triticum dicoccoides | reverse complement strand
CCACACCCGCTCCGACGACCCCCGTGCCCGCTCCACACCCGCTCCGACGACCGACGTGCCCGCTCCGACGAGGTGCTCCGATCGAACAGGCAAACAACGCTCCTTTGCTCGGCTCGAACTCGAGCAGGGCCAGCGCTAGGGTTCCAGCGCCGCCGCCGGGCCCGCCTCTCCGTCTCGGTCCTCGCCGCCGGTACCCACTCCTGCCGCAGCCCAACTTCCTCCAGGGCCCATCTGCCCCTCTGCCCTTTGTCGTAGCTGGGACAACGGGAAGCCGCCGTTGCACCCCTCTGCATCGGTTGCCTACGGCGCCTCCGTCCCAAAGCTGCAGATCATGCAGTCCTCCACTCCTCCACAGTGAGCCATCCTCTGTCTTCCAACTCCCTGTTCTTCTTTTTTAAGCTATAAATTGTTTTAGGACCTTTCGGGGATCCGGCCCGTTCCCCTTCTTGACGCGTTGTGGCCAAGCTTGACGCAGGAGATCAAGAACCTGCGGTCGCAGCTCTACTCCGCCTCTGAGTACTGCGAGAAGTCCTACCTCAACACCCACCAGAAGCAAATGTGAGTTGCCACCTCTGCTGTTCCTCCTCTCCTCCATTAGAAGTAGTCACAGAGTTATTGAGTGTGCGGACATGCTTAGATGGGCCTAGAAGACAGGAAGAACATTTAACTTGAAATGGTCATGAATTGGAACTAAGTGTGTGTAGAACAGCGACAACTTACACTAGTTTTGTAGCCTCCGGCAAGTTTACAAGCAAACCGAATTTTCCTTCTCTTTTAGAAATATGCAGGCAGCTCCCTGATTAGTGTTGTTGTTGGTTGCTGTAAAAAACTAGTTACCAGTGCACAAATGAGTCTGAGACATGCCAACCCAAGCTACTCACCATTTGAATTTTTTGCGCCATCATGAGTTATATGGAAGTTAGACGTTTGTTACTTTCTAGTTCTGGATACCGTAATTGGTTATGACCATCATGACTGACATCACCTTGACAAAATTCTGCTCCACATTGTCAATTGGTTGCCATCTGTTACTGTACCAGCCAACTAGTGCTAATTATTTACTACTTTTCCCATATCAGTTTTTTAGTGAAAAAACAAGACAGAAAAGTGGAGCAGGAATTTGGCACTAACTGTTTTCCACTGATCCCAAAATGATTTTAAGAGTGTAGTCTAGGAATCATCTGCTACCGTAACCATATGATATTGGTAGGTGTAGATGTGAGTGAGGGGATTGATGTCCAGATGTGAGAATGTGACTACCTACGCAACAAATTCTGCTAGCCGAACTAAACAAGGATATGTCATTTTGGTTTTATCTAGGATATGAGAGTGGTGATATTCAGAGTACTCTAGTACAGTACTCCTATTTGTTTTCTGAAGATATCTCTTTGCTGAATGACAGACAACCAATGTACCATGTATTGGCGTCTGGATTTATTCTGGGTGTTCCCCAATCATGTTGTGTCAGTTTGTCACTTGGTTCGAATTATATCAAAGGGTTTTACCCTCCTCATGTCTGACAGTGCAGAAGAAAGTTCTCAAGCATGGAGTAGAGTCAATTTTGTATGGTAAATTTGGAGAATGAACAATCAATAGTGCAGTGATTTAAGGAGGAAATCATTATCTGCCATCTTCTGAACATCATTACCTTATAGTTATCCGGCTGGATTTTCTTCTTCTTAAAAGCTTCAACTTCAAAGTATAGTTTTACAAGCTTCTGCAACTTTTTCTTAAAAGCTCCAGCTATACATTTTATCACTTGTTCTTTTCTCTCAGAATATGGAACCTATTTGTGTAATCTGACCTATCTCTGCTTGATTTTGATGTTGTAGCTAGAACTGCCATGAATGCTAAGTATATATAAATTTAGATGTTTATATGGTCGTTGGGTTCTCATAGTATACCGTTTAAGGGGTTCATCGTGCTGCAGTAGCTCTAGGTAGAGCATGGCATGTTACTACCATAGAGGTACCCAAATATGTAGGTGTAGTTTGTGTTTTTATTTGTTCACACTGTCGCTGTATTGCTCAATTAGACAATTAGTGTTTATGAAGAAGAAGAATAAACCTGTTGCTGCTGCTGCTATTATGCCTATATTCACTGCTGCTGCTACTGATGATGTTGTACTTGTGATGATGCTACTTGTGATCTTCTAAAATGACCAACTGGCGACTTCATTACGCGGGGATAATGATTTTGCAGGTACCCCAAGAGGCCCTTGTGTTTGCCGGAATGTCGATTAACTTCCATTCTGGCAAATTCGGGTACTCCATATGTCCTATTTTTAGCAAAGGTCATGCTGAAATTTTCCATGAATTTTAGCATGACTTTGCTAAAATAGGACATATGGGGTACTTGCGACTAATGCATGGTCCGGGGTATCTTAGTACTTAATTAAGTAGGATCAACTGCCCCTTTATTCTTGCTGCATTAAACCATAGGATGCAATAGAGCCAAGCGATTAGGCCCAACTTAGAATTCTCCTTCCCTTTCCTTGATAAGGTATATTATTAGAAGATACCCATATATATTAGTCAACCTAGGGTGCCTCGACATCGATAAATCCAAAATGATGAAAACATAACTTAGCATTTAGGGTGCCTTAGCGTTCATAAACCCTAAATTATAAAACCCTAGCTTTTAGGGTGCCTCAGTGTCGATAAAAACCTAAATGATGAAAGCTTAGGCTTTTAGGGTGCCTCGGCGTCGACAAACCCTAAATGATAAAAGCTTAGCTTTTAGGATGCCTCGGTGTCGACAAACCCTAAATGATGAGACCATGATCTTGTTCCTCGACAATAACCAACTTTTCGGCCAAACTTTTTTCCTATTTAGAGCGAAACATGGCCCACAACGATGAGGCTGGCGGTTAGGGCAAGCAGTTCTGGGAGCTGTCCCAGGTGATAGAGGAAGAACCTCACCGCTGTGAGGACGTCAAGGAAGACACCGATCCTGACTACACAACCCCTAGTGGCGTCGGGGATGACACCACTGATGTTGCCGCCGAGGATGCCACCAGTGATGATGGCGGCGCACGGACAGATGGCAGCCAACCGAAGAGGCAACGGAAGGACTGGCGCCTGAACATGCTCGACACCGTCAAGGAGGAATTTACTGAAGTGTCCTCCGAGGGGCATCCAACGGCGCCCAAAGAATTAGTCAAGGGGTACGCGGTTCAGCTCGGGTGCATTCTCCGAAGCACCGTCTTGATCAACACCGAGAACCTAAGGCATCCTGACCGAGGGAATTTGCGCCGCCTCCTCTTCACGAAGCTGCACGAACAATACAAGTTCCCACGTGACGTCGCAAACACACGCCTCTCAGGGAATAAAGTGAATAGTGCCGCCCTCATGAAGATGAGCACGACCCTGTCTACATGGAGAAGCGCGGTGAAGAGAACGATTGACAAAGGTGATAGTTATGAGAAGATCAAGTCGAAAAATCCTTCGATCAGCGAAGATGACTACAAGGAGTTCAAGATCAAGTGCGAGAGCAGCGCAACCGTGGAATCAAGTTAGTGGGGGAAAGATATGCGGGACTTGAACTTAGGGGTCCACCAACTCGGTCCCGGTGGTTATAGAGTGGTGGAACTTATATGGGACAAGGAGGACGCGAAGCGTGTCGGCGTTCTGGGAATGGGGGTCCCCAGACTTGCCTACCTGCGGCCTACGGCGTGGCTCAAGTGCAGGCCGAGTACGGCCCATGTTCATCAATGCAAACCCAAGACCCTCGCGAGGGGCCAATCCTCGCGGGGCGGACGACGCAAGGCTTCCTCAGGAGCGGCTTCATCAGGCAGGCTCGCGAGGAGGCGGAGAGATGAAGGCAAGGGTACCTCGCGAGGTGCTCATGACGCAAGCCATGACGAATCGAGACCAGGCGGGCACCGGCCTGCGCAGTGTCCTTGTTTCCTCTTTGGTGCAAAGAGGGCAAGCACATGCGTGGAGTACCGAGGCATCAGGCAAAGGTTACCATTTTGATGCAACAAGACCAAGACCAGCAGAGCGGCAGGATGGAGGTCACCGTGGAGCCCAAGACGGCGTCATCGCCAGTGCCTTTTGCAGCCGAAGACCAACTTTAGTCAGGATAACTTGTACTAGATGTTCCCCTTTAAAATGGCCATTGTTGGCGCCCTTCCCGCTCAATATTTGGGAAGAGGACCAAGTCCTCTATAAATAAAGATAGCCACCACAGTAGAGGGGGGGATCGAATCCTTTTCCTACGAGAACACCACACCAGCTGTTCTTCCTCTGCACTGTTCATCATCAGCTCCTGAGGCAATCCAACACACCACACACCGGAGTAGGGTATTACACCACAACGGTGGCCCGAACCAGTAAGTCTTGTGTCCCTCGTGCTGTTCATCGTTTAGCTTAGATTCTCACGAGACGTTTTGGACGTGGATTGGTAGGGGGAAGATCTTCGCGCACACCCCAGAGTTCGAACCTCAAGGGTCTGCCGGAACCCCACATCCAACATTTGGCGCGCCAGGTAGGGGTGCACCAGAATCTTTCTTCCGATGTTCCATGTTCAATCGTCCATCGTGTCCATGGCTGACGCTGGCCGGGCTCATGCCGAGCATCGGGCTGCTCTCGCTGCCCGCGTCGCCCAAACGGCTCCCATCGGCGGGTGTCCCCGTCGTTCTCTGTCGCCTGCCGCTACCGGCCTGGCGGGGAACAAGTTGCAGGCATCATCGCTGCACCCCTCGGTGCGGCGGGAAGGCCGCACCGCCACCCATCGCTGACCCCAGCTGGTTCGTCGTCGCACGCCCGTCATGCTCCCACGGACGCGCATGCCGCATTTCTCCTGGCGCATGAGCTCCTGCACTACCGTCTCGTCGACGACATCTACGAGGAGTGGCTTGCTCACATCACCGAGCTCGTCAGCGCCGCAGGGGGCTCCCCGCCCCGTCCCTCTTGCTGCCTCGCTCTCCGTCCTGCGCGGGTGATGCAGCTCAGGAGGTGCCTCCGCCACCTCCTACCCAAGAAGGCACCCTGGCTCCAAGATGCGCGGCACCTGGACGAGACCCACCGCATCCAGCGCCCGCACGACAAGAAAGGAGCCGCCAAGTAATCACTCGTCCCCAAGAAGGTGCTCGTGTGCTTCCTGCACCGGCACGCCATGACCACATCCCTACGCCAGCGCATCAGGACCCCGCGCTGCTCCTGGCAGCGGCGCGCGGGAATCCCCAGGAGCAAGCCCCGCGTCAGCAAAGAGCTTCGATGGCCACCGCAGGCTGCCGTGCCGTCACCACTGAGCTACGCAGTGTCGCCTGGTCGGGCAAGTTCAAGCTGGACCTGCCTCCTCGCTACGACGGCACTGCCAACCCCGCGGAGTTCCTGCAGCTCTACGAGCTGGGCATCGAAGCGGCCAACAGGGACGAAAATGTCATGGCGAACTGTTTCCCATGGCGCTCAAGGACGGCGCCCGCACCTGGCTCCTGAACCTACCTCCCGGCACGATCTCCTCCTGGGACGAGATGCGCACCCGCTTCATCGCCAACTTTTAGGGCACTCGCAACCGTCCACCGGCCATGGTGACCTGCGCCACATCAAGCAGCCACCCGGGGAGACCCTGCAGAAGTACATCCAACGCTTCAAAAGCGCTCGGCTCAAGATTCCCAAAGTGACCGAGGAGGCTATCATCTCAACATTCTCCGACGGCGTCCGCGACGTCAAGATGAAGGAGGAATTGGCGATTGACGAATATCTGTGCACATTTCTGGAGCTGTTCAACTTGGCGACCAAGTGTGCAAGGGTTGAGGAGGGACGCCTCTCCCTTCTCGAGCTCCCAACTGCAGATCCAGAAGAGAAGAAAGCCAAGGCCAAGGATGTGAAGCGCAAAGGGGCGGCTGTGCTCGCAGCAGAGCCAGATACGAAGCGCGACAGGGACCAGCCGGAGTCATCCAAGGGTAGTCGGTACTGCGTGTACCACGATCTCCACACCCACAACACCAACGAATGCCAAGAGCTCGGGGCCGTGTGAGAAGGCCGTGTCGGTTGATGCCCCGAGCGCAACGACCGGGGCTATGGCCGAGGTGTAGGAAGAGGTGGAGGAAGATGGGATGATCGTGGCCCTCGCCAAAGGTGGTGTGACCGGCCTCGCGAGGACCGCTGGCAGGACCAGCCTCACGAGGGAGCTTGGAGGGATCAACCTCGTGAGGATTGCCCACAAGGCAACATAAGCCTTCCTCCTCTGCCACCACCGCCAAGAAGGAATGACGACCATCATCAGGACGAGGGGGCTGGGGGCTTCCAGGAGCCGCGTGCTATCGCTTGCATCTTGGGTGGTGCCCAGGCCCCAGCCTCTCAGCGCATCTTCAAGCAGTTTGCTCGCGAGGTGAATGCAGTCCTCCCTAAGCTCGAGGCCACGCGCCCCCTCAGGTGGTCCACGTGCGCAATCACATTCAGCTCAGCGGATCAGCTCAAGTGTGCGGCAACAGCCGGTGTCCTCCCAATGCTTTGTTCCCCAGTCATCAGCAATGTGCAAGTTACCAGGACCCTCATCAACGGCAGAGCAGGACTCAACATCCTATCCATTGAGACGTTCAATAATCTCCAAGTGCCATATGATCAGCTTCAGCCGACCAAGCCTTTCTCAGGAGTCACTGATGGTTACACTATCCCGATAGGGCAGGTTCGCCTCCCTGTCACCTTTGGACAACACAAGAACTACCGTACCGAGATCATTGACTTCGACGTTGCCCACGTTAGCTGCCATACAATGCCATCCTCGGGTATCCAGCCTTGGCCAAGTTCATGGGAGAATCGACGACTAGTTTAATTTTCCTTTTTCTCGCTTTCTTCTTTTGTGTTTGTTAAACCTTAAGAAAAACCAAAAAAATTAGTTAGTTTAATTTCCATGCTTGTAGTAGAAATTAAAATGAAAACCCAAAAAGATTTTTCGTTCTTCTTCTTACTTGTTGGGAGCTTTCCCGTGTAAATAGTTTTCTTTTCTTTTCTTTTCTTTGGGGGTCGAGAGTAGAAGACCATATTGAAAATGTTTAGTGGCTCTCATATGCATGACTGTTTATTTAATTTAGAGCCCATATTACCCTATCTTCTCTCTTGAGTTGAATGCTTGCAGATTCCAGCTTAGTCCAATGCACGTGCACTATTATTATTATACACATCGTTCGGTCATGCAAGTGAAAGGCAATAATGACTATATATGATGGACTGATTGAGATGAGAAAAGCTGGTATGAACTCGACCTCTCTTGATTTTGTAAATATGATGAGTTCATCGTTCCTGATTCAGCTTACTATGAGGTAAACATATTTGCAATGACATTTAGAGATTATAGTTGCTTGTGCCATGCTTGATTAGCTATGAGTTATAATGGTTTACCTTGCGTGCTAACATGCTATTAGAATGATTATGATGTGGTATGATGGGATGGTATCCTCCTTTGAATGAATTGAGTGACTCGACTTGGCACATGTTCACGCATGTAGTTGAAACAAATCAACATAGCCTTCATGATATTTATGTTCATGGTGGATTATATCCTACGCATGCTTGTATTCGGTGTGAATTAATATTAATGCATGTTTATGACTGTTGTCGCTCTCTCAGTTGGTCACTTCCCACTCTATTGCTAGCCTTCACATGTACTTAGCGGGAATACTGCTTGTGCATCCATACTCCTTAAACCCCAAAGTTATTCCATATGAGTCCACCATACCTTCCTATATGCGGTATTTACCTGCCGTTCCAAGTAAATTTGTATGTGCCAAACTCCAAACCTTCAAATGAAATTTTGTTTTGTATGCTCGAGCAGCTCATGTTACAACTAGGGCTGCCTATATCTTCCATGCTAGGTGGGTTATTCTCAAGAGGAGTGGACTCCACTCCTCACTCACAAGAAAGGGCCGGTAACCGGGATGCCCAGTCCCACGATCCAAAAATATCAAAGCAAATCAACATAATTAAACAAAACTCCCTTAGGGCTGTTGTTAGTTGGAGGCACTCGTTGTCTCGAGCAAGCCATGGATTGATGCTTGTTGGTGGATGGGGGAGTATAAACCTTTACCATTCTTCTTGGGAACTGCCTATAATGCATGTAGTATGGAAGATATCGCCATCTCATAGTTGTTGTGTTGACAGTGAAAGTATGCCGCTCAAAATGTTAGTTATCTCTATTTTAAACTCGAGCTCTGGCACCTCTACAAATCCTTTCTTCCCTCTGCGAAGGGCCTATCTATTTACTTTTATGTTGAGTCATCACCCTTCTTATTAAAAAGCACCCGCTAGAGAGCACACTGTCATTTGCATTCATTACTATTAGTTTATATTGGGTATGACTTGACTGGATCTCTTTTACCATGAATTACAATGTTTAGTCAGTCCTTGATCTTTAAAGGTGCTCTGCATTTATGTTTTGCGGTCTCAGAAAGGGCCAGCGAGATACCATCTTGTTATATCATGTTATGATTGTTTTGAGAAAGTGTTGTCATCCGAGTTTTATTATTATGGGTCGCTAGCTGATTATGCTATTGATATGAGTAATTCTGAGACCTAAGTGTTATTGTGAGTATGGTTAGTTCATAATATTTGCTGAAACCTGAATGCTGGCTTTGCATGTTTACAACAACAAGAGCAAACAGAGTTTGTAAAAGTTTTTCTTTATCACTTTCAATTTATCAACTGAATTGCTTGAGGACAAGCAAAGGTTTAAGCTTGGGGGAGTTGATACGTCTCCAATGTATCTACTTTTCCAAACACTTTTGCCCTTGTTTTGGACTCTAACTTGCATGATTTCAATGAAACTAACCCGGACTGACGATGTTTTCAGCAGAACTGCCATGATGTTGTTTTATGTGTAGAAAACAAAAGTTCTTAGAATGTCCTGAAAATCCACGGACGCACTTTTTGGAAAATATTAAAAATATTGGTGAAAGAATCAAGACCAGGGGGCCCACACCCTGTCCAAGAGGGTGGGGGGCGTGCCCTCCCCCCTGGGTGTGCCCTCCTGTCTCGTGGGCCCCCTGAGGCTCCATATATTCCGTCTCGCGAAGAAAAAAAACAGAGAGAAAGTTTCATCGCGTTTTACGATACGGAGCCGCCGCCAAGCCCTAATCTCTCTGGGGAGGGCTGATCTGGAGTCCGTTCGGGGCTCCAGAGAGGGGGTTTCATCACCGTCGCCATCATCAACTGTCCTCCATCACCAATTTCATGATACTCACCGCCTTGCGTGAGTAATTCCATCGTAGGCTTGTTGGACGGTGATGGGTTGGATGAGATTTACCATGTAATCAAGTTAGTTTTGTTAGGGTTGATCCCTAGTGTCCACTATGTTCTGAGATTGATGTTGCTATGACTTTGCTATGCTTAATGCTTGTCACTAGGGCCCGAGTGCCATGATTTCAGAGCTGAACCTATTATGTTTTCATGAATATATGTGTATTCTTGATCCTATCTTGCAAGTCTATAGTCACCTATTATGTGTTATATGATCCGACAACCCCGAAGTGACAATAATCGGGATACTTCTCGGTGATGACCATAGTTTGAGGAGTTCATGTATTTACTATGTGCTAATGCTTTGTTCCGGTTCTCTATTAAAAGGAGGCCTTAATATCCCTTAGTTTCCGCTAGGACCCCGCCGCCACGGGACGGTAGGACAAAAGATGTCATGCAAGTTCTTTTGCATAAGCACGTATGACTATTTACGGAATACATGCCTACATTACATTGATGAACTGGAGCTAGTTCAGTGTCACCCTATGTTATAGCTATTACATGAGGAATCACATCCGACATAATTATCCATCACTGATCCATTGCCTACGAGCTTTTCACATCTTGTTCTTCACTTATTTACTTTTCTGTTGGTATTGTTACAATAAATACAAACCCCAAAAATATTACTTTTGCTATCTTTACCTTTATTATCATACTACTTTGCTACTAAATACTTTGCTGCAGATACTAAGTTATCCAGGTGTGGTTGAATTGACAACTCAATTACTAATACTCAAGAATATTCTTTGGCTCCCCTTGTGTCGAATCAATAAATTTGGGTTGAATACTTTACCCTCGAAAGCTATTGCGATCCCCTACACTTGTGGGTTATCACTCTGCAACGGTATCAGGTGTCATCTTTCGAGTTTTATTTCAGCTGGGAGCGCCCTCAGGGCTGCATCATTCCCATGTCGCGTAGGTCTGTCCCGCGGCGTGTATCCATTTTGCTTATGTCTTTAGTTTACCTTGTTGGGGGCGCCTCTCGGGCTGCATCATCTCTAAGCCGCTCTGGCCTTACCCAGTGGCGTGTGCCTTTCCTTGCTTCTATCTAAGTTGGATTGCCTTTTCATTCTTAACTTGCCTATGATTATCACCTCTCGCCCGTCGCGGCCCCTATTTCTCCCTCATGCAAATCGCTTGCACGTTAAAAGGGGGGCGCCTGAGGATCGCGACTCAGGAGCTCTTACTGGCTCTCTAGCCCTCACCCCCTGGCCTTGTCCACGGCATTGCGACCTGGCATACCAGCGGCGGCTGAGCTTGCTCGAGGGCCGGGGCCTGAGGACGTAGAGCATCTGCATCTAACCCTCATGCAGGAACACTCATCCGCCCAAGGCTCAAGATCAGGTGAAACCCGCCTTGAGGTAGGGCCTCATGAGTCCCGCGCTGGCTCACGAGTGCCCAGATACACCTCGTCTAGCCCTACCGTGCCGGCCACGTGTCAGGGCGGGGTTGTACACGCCCCGGGGGCTCCTCCCGGAGGGGGCCCCCTCCCACGTACCAGTGGAAGCACCATGCTCCGTGTTGGCTGACAACACTGCCGAGGAGCGGCTATGCCCATACACATACGGAAGCGCTATGCTCCACGCTGGTGATAAACAACTGAGGGCAGCCCACGGCTGTATCAGCCTCAGAGAGCCCAGAGCCCAATGTCTGGCCTCATCGCGACGCCTCCCCTCGGGAGCACCGTGCGAGGGGGCTGGGCACGGTGTGACCCGGGCGCACACCACCTAGCCAGGTCCCTCGAACCTGGTCGTCGTGCGCCCCTCCCCGAGCGGAGCCAAGGTATGAAGACCGTTTGAGCGTCAAGGGGGACTCCTGAGCATCGCGGCTCAGGAGCCTAACTGGTCATGTAGCCCCTCGCTACTTAGTTCCGAAAGGCTAACGACGGTTGAGGTATGCGCGGGGCCAGGCCCTGCCGACGTAGAACGATAGATCCACTCCTACACCCCCTCCCTATTTGCTCTTTGCGCGTCAAGGGGGACTCCTGAGCATCGCGGCTCAGGAGCCTAACTTGCCACGTAGCCCCTCAGTCCTTAGTCCCGTCCTGGTGATTCGGTTGGGGATAACGGTGGCTGAGGTATGCGCGGGGCCGGGCCCTGCCGACGTAGAACATAAGAAAATAGGAAGGAAACCGCAAAATCTAACAAATTCAGAAGCAAATATTAGAGACCATAAATTGTTCTCAAAATACCGAACACAAGTTTTAATGCCTCCACGAGGCATGGTGCATGTTGCAGGAATCGAAGCAGGAAAGAAGCCGCGAGAAGATTACCCCTGGGCTGCGCTGTCGCTCCTGGTGGAGTTGCTCTTGTCAGCTCCACCCCCCGAGGCCGCGGAGCCAGCAGCGCCTCACTTGGGCGCGGTGTTGAAGGCGCGGAACTTCGCTAGCAAGGCCTCCACAGGCTCCAGCAGGCCGTCAAGGTTGGCGTCGGGGTTGAGGAGGTAGACGTGGCTGAGGATCCGCGTCAGCGCTGCGGAGGAAAGGACGCGAGCATCAACTTCGTCTATGGGGCCGATGCCGGTCACGACCTCCCCAAGCGCCTCGACTAGCAAGGGAAGCAGCTTGGCGGGGCCTTCCGTGGCTCCGGCCAGCAGTTTCTCTAGGCCCTCTTGTAGGACCTTGAAGTATGTCTAGAGGGGGGGGGGTGATTAGACTACTTGACCAATTAAAAACTTAACCTTTTCCCAATTTTAGACTTTGGCAGATTTTAGCTATCTTTGGACAAGTCAAGCAATCTTCACACAATTCAAGCAAGCATGCAAAGAGTATATGAGCAGCGGAAAGTAAAGCACGCAACTTGCAAGAATGTAAAGGGAAGGGTTTGGAGGATTCAAACGCAATTGGAGACACAGATGTTTTTGTTGTCGTTCCGATAGGTGGTGCTATCGTACATCCACGTTGATGGAGACTTCAACCCACGAAGGGTAACGGTTTCACGAGTCCACGGAGGGCTCCACCCATGAAGGGTCCATGAAGAAGCAACCTTGTCTATCCCACCCTGGCCGTCGCCCACGAAGGACTTGCCTCACTAGCGGTAGATCTTCACGAAGTAGGCGATCTCCTTGCCCTTACAAAGTCCTTGGTTCAACTCCACAATCTTGTCGGAGGCTCCCAAGTGACACCTAGCCAATCTAGGAGACACCACTCTCCAAGAAGTAACAAATGGTGCGTTGATGATGAACTCCTTGCTCTTGTGCTTCAAATGATAGTCTCCCCAACACTCAACTCTCTCTCATAGGATTTGGATCCAGTGGAAAGAAGATTTGAGTGGACAGCAACTTGGGGAAGGCTAGGGATCAAGATTCATATGGTACAAATGGAATATCTTGGCCTCAACACATGAGTAGGTGGTTCTCTCTCAGAAATGGTAAGTTGGAAGTGTAGGTTTGTTATGATGGCTCTCTCCACGAATGAAGAGGAGGTGGAGGGGTATATATAGCCTCCACACAAAATCTAACCATTACACACAAATTACCAAACTCGGTGGGACCGAATCAACAAACTCGGTCGGACCAATCTAGTAAATCTAGTGACTGTTAGGGTTTTCGGTGGGACTGACATGCAACTCGGTAGGACCGATATGGTTATTGTTAGGGAATAATTTAATCTCGGTGAGACCGATTACACAAACTCGGTGGGACCGATTTTGGTAATTAGCTAACCAGAGAGTTGGTCAGGTAAACTCGGTGGGACCGATTCGCTCTTCTCGGTGAGGCCGAAATGTTACAAAAAGGAAACAGGGAGTTTACATTGCAATCTCGGTGGGACCGATCGCTCACTTCGGTTAGACCGAAACATTACGAAGGGAAACAGAGAGATTACAATCCCATCTCGGTGAGACCGAGATCCCTATCGGTGAGACCGATTTGCCTAGGGTTTGTGGCAGTGGCTATGACATTTGAACTCGGTGGCACCGGATAGAAAGAATCGGTAGGACCGATTTTGACTTTGGGTTTAGGTCATATGTGTATGTGAGAAAGTAGTTGAGAGTTTTGGAGCATATCACTAAGCACTTTAAGAAAGAGGCTCATTAAGCAACACCTCATCCCTCCTTGATAGTATTGGCTTTTCCTATAGACTCAATGTGATCTTGGATCACTAAAATGTAAAATGAAGAGTCTTGAGCTTTTGAGCTTGAGCCAATCCTTTGTCCTTAGTATTTTGAGGGATCCACTTTCATCATCCATGCCATGCCATTCATTGAGCTTTCCTGAAATATTTGTCTTGGAATAGCATTAGCTCAATGAGCTATATGTTGTTATGAATTACGAAAACCACCTAGGGATAGTTGCACTTTCAATCTCCCTCTTTTTGGTAATTGATGACAACATATAGATCAAAGCTTCGACAAATGATAATAATATTGAAAAGCATCGTCGCTTTGAGAAGTATGTGATAAGCAACAGCTCCCCCTAAATTTGTGCATATTATAAGATTTGCTTTGGACTGCAAATGCACAAGGAATTAGGCTCATGGGTTACTCTTCAATGTCACATACATCTTGGTGGAGCGCTCAAAATAATAAAGATTGAATACATGCACTCATCACCAAGCAAAGTGAATGATCATATAAGGATAAGTAAGATAATATCATCTAGCAAGCATAAGTGTAGCTTATGATCAAACACATGATCATCAATGTCTCACAGATAATAGCATAATGTCTCAAGCAATCAAACGCAAACAAAGTTCAACCAAGAAGACAAGAGAGAACAAAAGCAAGCTCTCTCTCTCTCGAAGCCTATGATCTATACATTTTTCTCCCCCTTTGGCAACAAGTTACCAGAAAGTTCCTAGAAAATGCATAGTACTATATCATCTCTCAGGCTTGGTCTTCAGGTGGTGGTGTAGAGATGGCTCCTTGGACGAAGGCTTCAGTTGATGTGGATGGAGCTGAAGGAGTTGGTGCTAGAGCTGGTTGCACTGGAGCTGTAGAAGCTGTAGCTGGTGCAGATGAAGTGGCTCTGGTGTTTGTCACAGGCACTGCAGCTGATCTCTGAGCTCTCGGCACGCTGGTTAATGCATCAGTGGTTGTCTCGCCTTCCTCTCCTGCATGTCATCCTGTAGCTGCTCCACAACTGACTGAATCTCAGTTACTTTGACATCTAAATCATAGATTTTTTGTTTCATGATTCTTTCCAGGCTCTCCTGGTTTTGAGTTAGGGTGGACAACCCCTTCTCAATCCTCAGAGTTGATGCTATCAAGTAACCAAGCTGCTCCTGCTTGTTCTTCAAAAAGTATTCAGATGCCTCCTCTTGAGTTGGCATCTTGGCAGCCTTCTCTTTCTTTGCTTTCTCCTTCTTCTCTTGAGCTTGTACTGATGATGGTTCATTCTCATTCATCACAACTTGATTGTCCTCAAATTCTGGATAGATAGCAAAATGTTCCTTGTCCAGCAAGTATGTGCCTGTGCCCATCTTTGAGTTAATCAACTCCTGAATTTGTGGGGCATATCCACAACTTCTCTTTTGGTTTGCTGATGTCCTCTTGATAGTCTCAACCATGAGGCTCATGACCTTGAATTTCTGTGGCACATCAAACAAGTGTAGCAAGTTTATAGCATGGCCTCTTATCATGTTGTGGTCACCTGACTTGGGCAATAGAGTATGCCTTAGGATCCAGTTGATCGTTGGCAGCCCTAACAAAAGAAAGTGGACTGACCCAAACTTATGTGTCTCAACTACAGCATCTGGGATCTCCTTGGACATGTGTGCCATGGAATGGTGATCCATCTTCTTCTTGGCATAGACATCCAAGTCATCTTCACTCTCCTTTGGTGCATTGATCAGATTTGCCGATTCCTCAATGGTTGATTGGTACCTTGTACCTTCAGACATCCAAACTATCCTGCCATCTGGATAGAAATGTGATGTGGAGTAGAATTGCATAATGAGCTCATCATTCCACTTTGTGATCTTCTCCCCAGCAAAGTCTGCAACTCCACAAGCAATGAAACTGTCTTGCACTCCAGGATAGTGTTCCTCATTCTCCTTCATGTAGGTCCAGTTGACCCACCTCATATCACAAACTATAGGCTTCTTGTCCAACAACACTGTCTCATAGAAGTCATGTTGTTCCTTGTGTGGAACCTATAATCAACAGCAGTCCTTCTCCTGATAGCATATGGATTTGACAATCTCGACTGTCTAAGTCCTGCATCCTTTCTTAGCTTCATGTTCTCAGCCACAGGATGAGCATCATTGTGGTCTAGAATCTTTGGTTTGAGCTTCCTCAGGACTTGTCCTTCTTCATCTTCCTCAGAGTCTCTCCTCATAGAGGGATTGCCAAGAACTTTGGCGATGGTGGATCTGACTCTCTTCTTCTTTTTACCTTGACCAGCAGTTTCATCTTCTGACTCAATAGTAAACTTCATTGTTTCTCCAGTGGCAACCTTCCTGGGTTTGGAAGTGGGAATCCTTCTTGCAGGTGCCTTCTTCTGCACTACTGGCTTAGTGGCTGCAGCTGAACCATATTCTTTCTTGACCACCTTGTTTTTGGAAGTGGCCCCATCCTCTACTGCCACATAATCCTCATCCTCAGATTCTGAGGTTCTTTTCTTCCTTGTCCTGGTGGCAGCCTTAGGAAGATTGCTTGGGGTGCTCCTGCTGCCATCATCTTAGGAACTAGAGGGACTAGTGCCCTCACTCATGTGAACCTACTCTTCTTCCCTGTTCTGACTATCAGTTTGGTCTGACATGCTTCAAACACTGACTGCTGACCTGTGAATAGTTATAGATGAGATAGAGTGGATGAGCATCACAAAATGCAGAGATTTTTGCAGAAGAATGATTCAAAAACTTAGTTTTAGTTTTCCACAGAAAGCATTTCGGATCAACCGATTTTCAAACTCGGTGATACCGAAGCAGTTTTGGAACCTAAACTAGTGAACTAGTCAGATCGAGTCACAGTTCGGTGGCACCGAGACTACTAGGGTTTCACAAAGTTCTAAAATCGGTCACACCGATTAGCAATTCTCGGTCAGACCGAGAGTTACTAGTGCAATGGCGTTAGCCGAATCGGTGGGACCGAGTTTTTCAACTCGGTTGGTCCGAGATGGTTTCGCCGGAAACCTAACCCTAAATTTTCAAAGCGCATCTATTCTAATCATTGTTTTGACTGGATAGAGGTGTTTTAATCGTGGCAAGAATCATAATGAACACAATGTGCTGAGAATCAGACGAGGATAGCACTGTGATCGAGTTCATACCCTAGCTTGGCGATGAACTCGCTATGGTGGCAACGGCGGAGATGAAATCCGTTGACGGCGGCGGAGACCAGCGACAGGAGGCGGCTGGCGATGAAGTCGACGATCCGGAGACCTAGTAGGCAGAGCGAGCTATGCGTGGGCGAAGGGGTTTGGAGAAAGTTTTCAAATTTTTGCCCGTGAGAATATATAGCCCGACCTGTCGGTGTGACCGAGTGAAACGACTCGCTGGCACCAAGATGCATAACTGTTGACAGTTGCAGCAACTCGGTGTGACCGAAAAGTTGAAATCGGTTGCACCGAGATGGAAAACCTAGATCGACTTGGTGATCTCGGTATGACCGAAATGGAAGAATCGGTCAGACCAAAAATCACAAAGAAGTTTTGGAAGTTTAAGTCCATGACGAATCGGGGACTCCGAGTGCTCCTCACACAGAGTGGTTCGAATCTGACTTGATCAAATTTTGTGATGTAGCATGAATAGAGTTTGAGAAGAGAAAAACATAGATAGCTAGAGAAGGTTCTTAGGCATTCTTGTCCATCCACTTGGCCAAAGAAAAATAACCAATCAATCAAAGCAACGAGTGGATGTCCTTGAATGAGGAAAATATGCAACCAACATGCTCACACAATAAAATGGCAAATGAAATATGTGGAAAGACATGCACAACCAATTCTAGCATCTATCAAACAATTGGCGATGACTAGGTCATCTATATATGAGTATATTGATTTCGGATGTCACGCCCAATATGCGACCCTACCCTAAAGGAACTCGAAGGTCCCATCAAGGATAGAAGCGCATATAGGAGATGCTTTTGCAAGGTGGATATCATTACATCAACATCACATAATAGATGGGGATACATACAAGAGGCATACAATGCCACACGAATACAACAACATCATACACAAGAGCATCATCCGACTACGGATTAAACACAAACAGAAACTCAAAGGACATCCACCCTGCTAGCCCAGGCTGCCGACCTGGAACCTATCCCCTGATCGAAGAAGAAGCAGAAGAAGAACTCCAAACAAGCAAACATCACTCTCGTGTCAAGATCATCGCATAACCTGTACCTGCAACTGTTGTTGTAGTAATCTGTGAGCCACGAGGACTCAGCAATCCCATTACCATGGGTATCAAGACTAGCAAAGCTTAATGGGAAAGGAAGGGGTAAAGTGGTGAGGTTGCAGCAGCGACTAAGCATATATGGTGGATAACATACGCAAATAAGAGCGAGAAGAGAAGCAAAGGAATGGTCGTGAAGCTAGCAATGATCAAGAGGTGATCCTGAACTCCTACTTACGTCAAACATAACCCAAAGACCGTGTTCACTTCCCGGACTCCGCCGAAAAGAGACCATCATGGCTACACACGCGGTTGATGCGTTTTAGTACGGATCTGGTGTCAAGTTATCTACAACCGGACATTAACAAATTCCCATCTGCCACATAACCGCGGGCACGGCTCTCGAAAGTTTATACCCTGCAGGGGTGTCTTAGCTTAGCCCATGATAAGCTCTCGTGATCAAGAAAGGATATACCTTCTCCCAGGAAGACCCGATCAGTCTCAGAATCCCGGTTTACAAGACATTTCGACAATGGTAAAACGAGACCAGCAAAGCCGCCCGGATTTGCCGACAAATCCCGATAGGAGCTGCACATATCTCGTTCTCAGGGCACACCGGATGAGCCAAACCTCGGGTTGGCATAGACCCTGGTTGCCCAGGGGGCGCCGGACATCGCTCAGGTTGGACAAACACTCGGAGGAGCACTGGCCCGGGGAGGGGGGGGGGGGTAAAATAAAGATGACCCTCGGGCTCCGGAAACCCAAGGGAAAAAGGGCTAGGTGAGTGAAATGGTAAATTCAAGGTTGGGCCTTGCTGGAGGAGTTTTATTCAAAGCGAACTATCAAGGGGGTCCCATAAATCACCTGACCGCGTAAGGAATGCAAAATCCAGGAACATAACACCGGTATGACGGAAACTAGGGCGGCAAGAGTGGCACAAAACACCACGCATAAGGCCGAGTCTTCCACCCTTTACCAAGTATATAGGTGCATTAATAATATAAGAGATATTGTGATATCCCAACATAATCCTGTCCACCATGGGGCAAACTTCAACTTCACCTACAACTAACAACGCTATAAGTGGGGCTGAGCAGAGCGGTAACATAGCCAAGCAACGGTTTGCTAGGAAGGGTGAAAAGGTTAGAGGCTGACATGGCAATTTGGAAGGCTTGAAGAACAAATGATAGGTAGCGCAGCATAGCAATAGAACGAAGCAAGTAGCATAGCAATGATATAATGAGATCCAAGGTGCCAGTCATCTTTCCTGAAATCCCGCTAGGAAGAAGAACGAGTCCATGAAGAAGATGAACGGGCGTAGTCGAACGAATCCTCACAATCGCAACATTACCGGAACTAAGAAGCAACACCGGAAAGAAACAAACCACATGGTAAATGCACAAGCACAAACATGGCATGATGCACAAACAAGTATGATGCATGTCCGGTTTAATGAAGCATGGCATGGCAAAGTGCAACAAACAACCCTACAAATTAAGTGGAGCTCAATATGCAACGAGTTGCATATTGACGAAACACCACATTCGAGTTATTTAGTTCGCTGTCGTTTAGGTACCCAACAATATTAAATGCTGTTAAACATGGCAAGGGGTGAAGCATAAGAAAACTACCTATCTAGGCAAGTTTATATGAGGCCGGAAATAACAAACAACAATTCCGGAAAATCCCCATATGTCATTTAGCAATATAATGCAAACACAATTTTAACCATTTAAATGTTGTTAACATGATGTGGATGACATATGCAAGTCTTAAGCAATTTTATGAAAATGTTGACATGAGCACGTTATGAAGCATTTGGTCACCATGGCGGAACAAAACGGGTGCCACGACAACGAATCGGAAAATGATGCCACGGCAACATATCGGTTCCGGTAACTTGATTGAGATACCGATGCAAACAAGAAGTGTGCGGATATGTGGCACACGCAAGAGATGGGGAGTGATCCCGGATACCGGGTGTCCCACATGTTGGTGGCATGGCAAAAGAGGGGCATCGCAAGCGACAATTTGATCACGGTGCAAACACGGACATCTCATTCAACACATGCATTCGGCGGTCATCTCGGCTGTTATACCTTCGAAGCGTGCATTTTCGGGGCGAAACAAGTTCGCCGAGGGAAGTAGTCGTTCCCGGGTCGTAGGGGAAGTAGTCGTACACGTTTCATAGTCGTACATGTCGGCGGTAGTGGAAGTAGTGGTACACGGCGACGGTAGTTGTACACATTACGTAGATGTTCAGGTCATCGGTAGAGGTACTTGGTGAAATCCACGGGTGTTAGTAGTTGTACATGGGTCTTCGGCATCGAGGTACTTGGCGATTCCAGGATGTAGAGGTACACTTGTCGTAGATGTCCAGTGCATCCGTAGAGGTACTTGGCGCTCGGTGCAGTACTTGGAGATCCAAAAGAAATGCTCATGTTCAAGGAGGTCTTGGTCTTGGCGATCTCATGGATGGCAGAGGCATGGTGCAGGGTCGACGGGAGCAGGAGGTGCAGGGTCGACGGGAGCAGGAGGTGCATGGAGGCCTCGGTGTGCAGGGGGTCGCTGCGCCTTGGCACAGGCTGCAGCCCACGGCAAAGCAAAGAGGAGGCGCAAAGGGCGTAGTCAATGCGGCTGGGACGAGCAGTGAGGTAGGAGAAGCGGGGCTTGGACGCCGGCTGCAGGGAAGCAACCACCATGGGAACGGGGAGGAGCTCGGCTCCCCTCGGGCGTTGCAGGCTGCTGGTGGAGGAGACGTGCGGGCGAGGGGATGGATGGCGCCGGTGGAGATGCAGGTGTGGAGCCACCAGAGTTGGACAAGGAGGAGGCGATGATGGAGATGATGGGGAACGAGCGTCGAAAGAGCAGCGGCAGCAAGGCACTGTCTCCATGGGAGGCGTCGGGAAGAGCTTGATGCGGCAGCCTGGACCATGGGGACGAGGTCTTCGGTTGCAAGGATGGGAGGAGCGGCGGTCTCAGGCGATGAGGAGGAGGCAGAGGGGACGGGACGAGGGCAGCAGGAGGGAGAGATGGCGGCGTTGCAAGGAGGAAGATTGGGAGAGGGGATCGGGCGTGAGGCGCGGGTGCGTGTGTGGGTGTGCGGCGCACGACGGGGAACGAGGGGAGGAAGAGACGCTGCGAGGGAGATGTGGATCAAGCAGGGAGGCTAGGGTTAGGTAGGGGTGCGAGCTGGGCTAATGGGCCAGGAGGACTGCGAGGAAGCAGGCCAGCCCGGCAGTTGGGCTCTCCTCTCTCTCTCTCTCAAAAGAAAAAAAACAAAATAGAGATAAGAAATAAAAGAAAGAGAGGGTTAGGAAAAGAATTTGGACATGGGGATTATTTTACCGGACTCACAAAAACATGCTTGTTGCGAGAAAAATGGTGTGGACAAGATTGCAAGAATTAAATTCAAAGTCATTTGAATTTAATTCAAATGGTTTGAACAAGGACTAGGATTTAGAAGTGTCCAAAAATGTTGAGATTTTTGGTGGAGCTCCGGAATATGATGAAAGAATATATGGCAAGGTTGGAGACCAAGAATTAAGATAACAAAGGCATTGGAATATTTTGCAAGTGTGTTATGGTGAATTCCAAATTAATGAAATGTTTAAATATAGCTCCCTAATATTGGGATGATATGTTATAAAGAGAAGTCACCATGTGAATTCCCTCATTTTAAATGGACCAAAGATCCATACAATTTATTTAGATGAGTTTTTAAAATTAATGATATGATGGCATGATGACATGATGCAATGCAAGAGATGGCATGATGAATGCACAAACAAAACAAATCGCACAACAAAACTCGGAATAGCTGGAAGTCTTCTGGAGCGTCGGTCTCGGGGCATTACAACACTCCACCACTACAAGAGGATCTCGTCCCAAGATCTAGGATGGCACCGGAGGGAAAAGGAAGAGGAAGATAAGAGGTAAACTAAGTTGCTTCTTCGACAAAATAGTGAAACCAAAGAACCTTGAGAGGTTGAAAAGTTGAAAGAAAGAATACAACGAAGTTGAACACAATTTAGAGCACTGCGGTAGAAAATAGAAACAAGGAACACCATGTGAACCTTGGAGGTTGCAAAGCTATGAATGACAAGTACAATGGACAAGAAGGAATTGGAACCACTCTGGTTAAAACAAGATGAGAGAGGAAGAATTCGGGCAGCACTCCGTTTGAACATGGAAGGAATAGAACATGAACTTGAGAAGATGATATGATACTTGATGAAATCAACAACACACTGCCTCCGGAACTATTGAAAGAATGGCATAATGGGTAAGAAGGATTTCAGACAGCACTCAGGTTGAAAAGAGAGGCAAAACTTGATAAGATGAAAGAACTTGAAGAGAGCACAACACTCCGGTTAAAGCGATAAGCACGAAAATAACATGATCTTGACAAAACGAGATGATGAGTGAAAAGAGCAACACCACAATGTCTCCGGAAGAAAGAATAGAAGATAGATCATTGGAATAACAGAATGGAGAAGGAAATGCCAACTTCTGCCACAAATAATCTTGGAAAGCACCCTTCCAAGAAGGTTAGAACGAAGTTGTTGGAAATCCAACAACGAAAAGAATAAGCTTGTAGTGGGCTTATGGAAAACATCTCAAGACTATGAGGTGACAACCGGCCACTAATGGAAACCATTGATTTGATTGAGAGCACCAAAGAGATGAAAACTTCTTCCACCAAGAGGATAGAGAGCAAGCTTGGGTCATGCATAATCACCACAAATAGCAACAACCCTTAAGGAAAGACTTTAGGTGAAATCTGACACAAAATAACCCCAACAAAGAAGTTGATTGGTCGAAAAGATCTCTTGAACGAAGAGAAAATGATGGATTTAAAATACCTCATTCTTGACAACATATGAATCATGAAACATGAAGGAAATTGTCAAGAGTGACATAACACGACCTCAAAAGATAAGGTAGAAAGAATTGCACTTTGGAATGCAAGACGAAGAATACTTGATCTCCTCAAAACAAAACATGTGTTGAGCACCATGTTTATTTTAGAGTATAGCTTGGCAGGTCATAACTTCAAGAGAAATCTTGAAGAACAACTGAAGAATGAAAAGAATCCTTGACGAACCACCATGTAGAGCCTCCATGAAGAAATCCGGTAATAAAAGGATGATAAAAAGAAAGAGAACTTGAAAACACAAGGTGAACGATGATTTAGAAGGAGCTTCGCGATGAGATAATGTGGAAAACTAGAATCTCCGGAAAAGAAAAGCTGAAGCATCTCGAACAGAGAAATGTGACATGATGAACAACGATGGAAAGAAGAAACTAGATCACTTGGATGAAACAATAATAAGAATTATGTTATGCGTATCCTTCACCAATTTAAATTGATGACAAGCAACAGATTTGGCATACTACTTATTCTTCTAGAAAGGATTAAGAGAGATATAGCGTAAGCTTGAGAAGGTATTGATGGAACCACCGGTGGGATTGGAAACAACGAATGAAATGATACGGTAGCAAAGGAAGAGGAATCTCAAACGAACCACCGTAAGAATTGAAAATGAAAGTAGCAAAGGCACAATTCACCGGAAAGAATGGAGATACTTGAGGGGATTTAGATACAAGTGAACGAAGAGATCATGAGCTTATTAGAGAATACTTGAATGATGCACCGGTAGAATATGGAGAAGGAGAGCTAAAAGCTGAGAATGAATAAACCCTAAATGATGGCCTTCGTAGGAATAAAATGGAAAGAACTCACGAAATGCCCTGGGTAGTAAGAAAAGAATTGTCCTCATCAAAAACAATTATGAGGATGGAATGAAGCTAGAACCATGAATCTTGAAGAGAATGGAGCAAGATTCAAGAGAAATCCTTCTTCGGTCTTCAAATGTTGAGAATGATGATAAGAACCACCGAAATTGTTGAGGCACTTCGGATCAAAGAAGCAACAATGAAAATATTTTGAAAACGATCTTGGAGAAGGGATATGACTGATGAAAATTCATTCTTACGTCAAACTCGAAAAGAATTTGGGAATGGCTTTGGGATAATTATAAGAGTCAGGTAAGATCCTGGGAAAAGACCTGTGGGTTAGGGCCCACTCAAAAGAAAACACCGTTGAAAATGATTTTAAAGAGAGATTGCACCGGCTGAATTACATGGATTGAATGAGATAACAATCTCCAAATGGCTTGAACGGATTAAGAATGGAAACACAAATCTTTTGAGATATCTTCAACACTCTGGAACAAATGAATAGCAAGAGGTGAGTGATTGAGAGGTGCACCGGCATGAGATAGCATTTGACACGAAGAAAGTAATATGATCAACACTGAAAGCTTGAATTGGATCCACCGGAGAAGGAAAAAAGAACGAAGGATGATGAACTTGAAGCTCGTCAGCGTCTTCACGAGGGATCACCGGATCAGAACATTGATTGAAAAGAGTGAAGTGACTTCACATGAATAAATGGATACTTGATTAAAATAAATGAGTCCTTGAAGAAAAGGGTGGGAGGGTGGGGAAAAACAAAGACAACTTGGGATGAACGAAACAAACACCATTGAGAAAACTTAGAATTGATCTTGCGGATGGGGAGAATGATGGGATCATCTCAAAGAGAAGCGCACCGGTTGGAAAAGAATTAACATGACAACCTCAATGATCAAAAGGATTAGTATTCACATAGCAATATGAGAACATCGTTTAGGAATGGTATGGATTCAACATTTGACTTCGAAGCAACTCGAATACCACAAATAAAACAAAACAAAGGATTTGGCTTGCAGAATAAGCCGGAAACAAACATATGATAGAGATTTACCCAATCCCATATCATGCATCTGTCGAAAAGATATTCTAGGAGCTACTAGAATTCCCACCTATAAACTCCCGAAACTTTCTGGTTATGCAATCAGGTGTTGGGGATACAGGGGAAGCAATATATCTCACTCAAACTAACAATCCCTACATCCAGCTGTATCCATCTGTCAACACATAACCAAGAAAACTCCGGAAATCGTGTACCTCAACCTTCGAAAAGCATCCGTTATACGAGTTATGGCAATACTCCCGAACTCCCCAGTACTGGGTGGCGTCGAGGTTATCTCACCAACAACTGCATAAAAGAGATTTTTGATGTCGGCAAAACTCAGGTATTCCAGAACTACAACGATAAAATTATGACGACAACACCTCGGAGCTCAACTCCCCGGGACACTGCCACAACCCCTAAATGTCAGGAGGCACCAAGAACAATGTTCTCGTCATAAGAATATCGGAACGATCCCAAGATACCCGCATGAACCTAATTTTTTTTAGTGAAAGCTGAGGCAGGGAAAGACAAAACATATACGTTAGGAGTCCTCACCAGAGCGACAAAGGGGGCTGAGGAGTAAAAAGAATCCTACTCTCTGATATATATAATCCTAAGACTCAAAATAGTTTTTTTCTAGACTCAACAACGGCCAACAATCAAGGGGGCTCCTATGGTCGGTCGAGGCTCTGATACCAACTTGTCACGCCCAATATGCGACCCTATCCTAAAGGAACTCGAAGGTCCCACAAAGGATAGAAGCGCATATTGGAGACGCTTTTGCAAGGTGGATATCATTACATCAACATCACATAATAGATGGGGATACATACAAGAGGCATACAATGCCACACGAATACAACAACATCATATTCAAGAGCATCATCCGAATACGGATGAAACACAAACAGAAACTCAAATGACATTCACTCTGCTAGCCCAGGCTGCCGACCTGGAACCTATCCCCTGATCATCGAAGAAGCAGAAGAAGAAGAACTCCAAACAAGCAAACATCGCTCTCGCGTCAAGATCATTGCATAACCTGTACCTGCAACTGTTGTTGTAGTAATCTTTGAGCCACGAGGACTCAGCAATCCCATTACCATGGGTATCAAGACTAGCAAAGCTTAATGGGAAAGGAAGGGGTAAAGTGGTGAGGTTGTAGCAGCAACTAAGCATATATGGTGGCTAACATACGCAAATAAGAGCGAGAAGAGAAGCAAAGGAACGGTCGTGAAGCTAGCAATGATCAAGAGGTGATCCTGAACTCCTACTTACGTCAAACATAACCCAAAGACCGTGTTCACTTCCCCGACTCCGCCGAAAAGGGACCATCACGGCTACACATGCGGTTGATGCGTTTTAGTACATATCTGGTGTCAAGTTATCTACAACCGGACATTAACAAATTCCCATCTGCCACATAACCGCGGGAATGGCTCTCGAAAGTTTATACCCTGCAGGGGTGTCCCAACTTAGCCCATGATAAGCTCTCGCGATCAACGAAGGATATACCTTCTCCCAGGAAGACCCGAGAAGTCTCGGAATCCCGGTTTACAAGACATTTCAACAATGGTAAAACAAGACCAGCAAAGCCGCCCGGATGTGCCGACAAATCCCGATAGGAGCTGCACATATCTTGTTCTCAGGGCACACCGGATGAGCCAGACGTCGGGTTGGCATAGACCCTGGTTGCCCAGGGGGCGCCGGACATCGCTCAGGTTGGACCAACACTCGGAGGAGCACTGGCCCGGGGGGTAAAATAAAGATGACCCTCGGGCTCCGGAAGCCCCAAGGGAAAAAGGGCTAGGTGAGGCAAATGGTAAAACCAAGGTTGGGCCTTGCTGGAGGAGTTTTATTCAAAGCGAACTGTCAAGGGGGTCCCATAAATCACCCGACCGTGTAAGGAACGCAAAATCCGGGAACATAACACCGGTATGACGAAAACTAGGGCGGCAAGAGTGGAACAAAACACCAGGCATAAGGCCGAGTCTTCCACCCTTTACCAAGTATATAGGTGCATTAATAATAAAAGAGATATTGTCATATCCCAACATAATCTTGTCCACCATGGGGCAAACTTCAACTTCACCTGCAACTAACAATGCTATAAGAGGGGCGGAGTAGAGCGGTAACATAGCCAAGCAACGGTTTGCTAGGAAGGGTGAAAAGGTTAGAGGCTGACATGGCAATTTGGGAGGCTTGAAGAACAAATGATAGGTAGCGCAGCATAGCGATAGAACGAAGCAACTAGCATAGCAATGATAGTAATGAGATCCAAGGTGACGGTCATCTTGACTGAAATCCTGCTAGGAAGAAGAAGGAGTCCATGAAGAAGATGAACGGGCGTAGTCGAACGAATCCTCACAATCGCAACATTACCGGAACTAAGAAGCAACACCGGAAAGAAACAAACCACATGGTAAATGCACAAGCATAAACATGGCATGATGCACAAACAAGTATGATGCATGTCCGGTTTAATGAAGCATGGCATGGCAAAGTGCAACAAACAACCCTACAAATTATGTGGAGCTCAATATGCAACGAGTTGCATATTGACGAAACACCACATTCGAGTTATTTAGTTCGCTCTCGTTTAGGTACCCAACAATATTAAATGCTGTTAAACATGGCAAGGGGTGAAGCATAAGAAAACTACCTATCTAGGCAAGTTTATATGAGGCCGGAAATAACAAACAACAATTACGGAAAATCCCCATATGTCATTTAGCAATATAATGCAAACACAATTTTAACCATTTAAATGGTGTTAACATGATGCAGATGACATATGCAAATCTTAAGCAATTTTATGAAAATGTTGACATGAGCACGTTATGAAGCATTTGGTCACCATGGCGGAACAAAACGGGTGCCACGGCAACGAATCCGAAAATGATTCCACGGCAACATATCGGTTCCGGTAACTTGATTGAGATACCGATGCAAACGAGAAGTGTGCGGATATGTGGAACACGCAAGATATGGGGAGTGATCCCGGATACCGGGTGTCCCACATGTCGGTGGCATGGCAAAAGAGGGGCATCGCAAGCGACAATTTGATCATGGTGCAAACACGGATATCTCATTCAACACATGCATTCGGCGGTCGTCTCGGCTGTTATACCTTCGAAGCGTGCATTTTCGGGGCGAAACGAGTTCGCCGAGGGAAGTAGTCGTTCCCGGGTCGTAGGGGAAGTAGTCGTACACGTTTCATAGTCGTACATGTCGGCGGTAGTGGAAGTAGTGGTACACGGCGACAGTAGTTGTACACGTTACGTAGATGTTCAGGTCGTCGGTAGAGGTACTTGGTGAAATCCATGGGTGTCACTAGTTGTACACGGGTCTTCGGCATCGAGGTACTTGGCGATTCCAGGATGTAGAGGTACACTTGTCATAGACGTCCAGTGCATCCGTAGAGGTACTTGGCGCTCGGTGCGGTACTTGGCGATCCAAAAGAAATGCTCATGTTCAAGGAGGTCTTGGTCTTGGTGATCTCATGGATGGCAAAGGCATGGTGCAGGGTCGACGAGAGCAGGAGGTACACGGAGGCCTCGGTGTGCAGGGGGTCGATGTGCCTTGGCGAAGGCTGCAGCCCACGGCAAAGCAGAGAGGAGGCGCAAAGGGCATAGTCAACGCGGCTTGGACGAGCAGTGAGGTAGGAGAAGCGGGGCTTGGACGCCGGCTGCAGGGAAGCAACCACCATGGGAACGGGGAGGAGCTCGGCTCCCCTCGGGCATTGCAGGCTGCTGGTGGAGGAGACGCGCGGGCGAGGGGATGGATGGCACCGGTGGAGATGCAGGTGTGGAGCCACCGGAGTTGGACAAGGAGGAGGCGACGACGGAGATGATGGGGAACGAGCGTCGGAAGAGCAGCGGCAGCAAGGCACTGTCTCCATGGGAGGCGTCGGGAAGAGCTTGATGCGGCAGCCTGGACCATGGGGACGAGGTCTTCGGTTGCAGGGATGGGAGGAGCGGCGGTCTCAGGCGATGAGGAGGAGGCAGAGGGGACGGGACGAGGGCAGCAGGAGGGAGAGATGGCGGCGTTGCGATGAGGAAGATTGGGAGAGGGGATCGGGCGTGAGGCGCGGGTGTGTGTGTGTGTGTGTGTGTGTGTGTGTGCGGCGCACGACGGGGAACGAGGAGAGGAAGAGAGGTTGCAAGGGAGATGTGGATCGAGCAGGGAGGCTAGGGTTAGGTAGGGGTGCGAGCTGGGATAATGCTCCAGGAGGACTGCGAGGAAGCAGGCCGGCCCGGCTGCTGGGCTCTCCTCTCTCTCTCTCTCAAAAGGAAAAAAACAAAACAAAGATAAGAAATAAAAGAAAGAGAGGGTTAGGGAAAGAATTTGGACATGGGGATTATTTTACCGGACTCACAAAAACATCCTTGTTCCGAGAAAAATGGTGTGGACAATATTGCAAGAATTAAATTCAAAGTCATTTGAATTTAATTCAAATGGTTTGAACAAGGACTAGGATTTAGAAGTGTCCAAAAATGTTGAGATTTTTGTTGGAGCTCCGGAATATGATGAAAGAATATATGGCAAGGTTGGAGACCAAGAATTAAGATAACAAAGGCATTGGAATATTTTGCAAGTGTGTTATGGTGAATTCTAAATTAATGAAATATTTAAATATAGCTCCCTAATATTGGGATGGTATGTTATAAAGAGAAGTCACCATGTGAATTCGCTCATTTTAAATGGACCAAAGATCCATACAATTTATTTAGACGAGTTTTTAAAATTAATGATATGATGGCATGATGACATGGAGCAATGCAAGAGATGGCATGATGAATGCACAAACAAAACAAATCGCACGACAAAACTCGGAATAGCTGGAAGTCTTCTGGAGCATCGGTCTCGGGGCGTTACATAGGAGTCAAATGAGAACATTTGATCATAGGTCATACTCATCGTTTAAGCTCAAGTGGGGTTACCACTTTTACATAATGCATTGATGTGTTCACATCATTAGAGTTGCTTTGACTCAATTCTTAGAGTTAAGCTCCCCCTAGATGTGAGATCCCCCCTTAGAGGGATGAACTACCCTTGGGTTTTGTCGATGATGACTTCATGTAGGTGTTGAAGATGTGGATGCTCAATGTTGATGTAGATCATTTGGAGCAATCCTTTGGAGTGAGTTGCACTTTCAATACCTACATGGGTTAGTCCCACAAGGAACAAACAAGAATATCCATAGACATAGAGTGATGCACACACAAGATGATGTCCATGGAAACATTAGGTTACCTTGTCCCTTGCTTTACCAACATGAGGGTTTGTGACTCCTTGAACTAGTGCAAGATATGGAAGTTGATTGCACTTGTCCTTGCCATAATGATATGAGTGAAGAATGTTGGCGGAGTCACCCTCAAGAACACTCTAGTTCTTCTTCTTCGGGATCCACATCATCTTGATGGTAATCCTTGGAGTTGTAGTTGTATTTGATGAACTAGAACTTGACGTAGTCTTGGGAACCCACTTGACCAAGGCCTTAGGTGCTTCTTCAAATGCATCAATCTCCTCTTGAAGCTTGTCCTTGCCTTTGTTCTTGTGGTCTTGTAGTGGAAGAGCATCTTGTGCTTGTGTTCCCTTGAAGGAAGTAGGATCATACTTCTCTTGTTGAGGAACAAACTTCGTCTTGGGGTATTGATCTTCTTCCCACTCAACTCCATTGGCACTGAACTTTCGCTCAAAACCAACACCTTGATTGTTCCGGTGCCTTCCTTGCTTGCGCACAATTTCCTGGAATTGCTTACTCTCGACAAGGCTCTTGTATACACCTTTCTCTATGATTCCCTTCAATAAGCTACTTTCTTGCTCAAGTGTAACTTGGCTAAGAGAATCATTAGTGGAATCAAGAGAACTATTAGAAGCAACAATATTGGATGTAGCATTATTATTGTTACTACTAGTGGAAGGATCTTTCTGTTCTTGTTACTAGACTTGACTTGAGGCATGTAAGTAGATAAGAGTAAATGCTTGGCAATGTAAGAAGAACTTTTCTTACGGAGATCATCATTGATTGCCTTTAAGCACTCATGCTCTTTCTCAAGATTGAGCTTTTCAAAGCATAACTTCTCATGAGCCCTTAAAAGTTCTTGATGATCTTCGAAGATAGTTTCATGAGCTAACTTAAGAGTGTTTAGTTCTTCAGTTAGAAGCTCAATCTTCTCCTTATCATTGTCATTTGTTTTATCTTGATTAGCATGATTAAGTGACATTTCATCATAGTATTCATCACTAAAGTTGTCAACAAGTAAATCATCATCACCTAGCAAGTCATCTTCATCACTATTGAAATCAACATACTCAGGGTGTGTTACCTTAGGACCTTTGGCCATGAAGCATCTTCCAATTCCTTCATTTGGTGAATCAAATATGTCGTAGGAGTTGGTTGACACAAGTGCTAGACCGGCAACACCTTCATCTTGAGTATATTCAGAGTCGGAGTGATAGCTTCTCTCGGAGTGATTGTCGGAGTCGGAGCCAGATACCCATTCACCAACATGAGCTTGATGTCTTCGTTTTGTGTAGCTCTTTGATGACTTGTCCTTCCTTTCCGAATCCTTGCTTCTCCGTGAGGGTCTTCATTCATAACGATCATCTCTACTCCTTCTCTCTCTTGGAGGTGATTCTTCTCTCCTACTTCTTCTTTTTGGAGAATCTTCTCTTCTTTTGTAGGGCGTCGTACACTCATTGGAATAGTGTCTGAGTCTCCCACAATTGTAGCAATTCCGCTCTTGACTAGAAGATCTTTTGTCATTATAGGACCTTGACTTAGATCTTCTTTCTTTGCTTATACTCTTGTAGAATTTGTTGAAGTTCTTCACCATTAAGTTCAATTCTTCATTGAAGGTTTGTTTCTCACTTGATGATGTGGAGGCTTCACATGAGGCTTTGTAAGCACCACTTGACTTGTTGTGAAGTTCCTCCTTATCCTTGAGTGACATCTCATGAGCAACAATTCTTCCAATGACTTCCGTTGGCTTGAGATCTTTGTAATTTGGCATCATTTGGATCAATGTGCACACGGTATCATACTTTCCATCCAATGCTCTTAGGATCTTCTTGATGATGAATTTGTCGGTCATCTCTTCACTTCCTAAGCTGGCAATCTCATTTGTGATAAGAGCAAGCCTAGAGTACATTTCAGCGACACCTTCACCATCCTTCATTTTGAATTTGTCAAGCTGACTTTGGAGCACATCCAACTTGGATTCCTTGACGGAGTCAGTACCTTCATGCATATCAATCAAAGTATCCCCAATTTCCTTTGCATTCTCAAGACGGATGATTTTGTTGAATTCTTCGGGGCACAAGCCATTGAAGAGGATATCACAAGCTTGAGCATTGTATTGCAGCATCTTCAATTCATCCACGCTAGCTTCACGGTTCGGCTCTCTCCCATCAAAGAATTCACCTTGCAAGCCAATACACACAATAGCCCAAACAACGGGGTTATGTCCGAGAATATGCATTTTCATCTTATGCTTCCAACTAGCAAAATTAGTACCATCTAAGTAAGGACCTCTACGGTGATAATTTCCCTCGCTAGACGCCATACTCTGCTAGGTTGTGAAACCAAGGCTATGACCACCAAAAGCTATGGAAATCAAAGCAAATGGAGATCAAAGCTCTGATACCACTTGTAGGACCTTGAAGTATGTCTAGAGGGGGGTGATTAGACTACTTGACCAATTAAAAACTTAACCTTTTCCCAATTTTAGACTTTGGCAGATTTTAGCTGTCTTTGGACAAGTCAAGCAATCTTCACACAATTCAAGCAAGCATGCAAAGAGTATATGAGCAGCGGAAAGTAAAGCATGTAACTTGCAAGAATGTAAAGGGAAGGGTTTGGAGGATTCAAACGCAATTGGAGACACGGATGTTTTTGTCGTGGTTCCGATAGGTGGTGCTATCGTACATCCACGTTGATGGAGACTTCAACCCACGAAGGGTAACGGTTGCGCAAGTCCACGGAGGGCTCCACCCACGAAGGGTCCATCAAGAAGCAACCTTGTCTATCCTACCATGGCTGTCGCCCACGAAGGACTTGCCTCACTAGCGGTAGATCTTCACGAAGTAGGCAATCTCCTTGCCCTTACAAACTCCTTGGTTCAACTCCACAATCTTGTCGGAGGCTCCCAAGTGACACCTAGCCAATCTAGGAGACACCACTCTCCAAGAAGTAACAAATGGTGCGTTGATGATGAACTCCTTGCTCTTGTGCTTCAAATGATAGTCTCCCCAACACTCAACTCTCTCTCATAGGATTTGGATCTGGTGGAAAGAAGATTTGAGTGGAAAGCAACACCTCACCCCTCCTTGATAGTATTGGCTTTTCCTATAGACTCAATGTGATCTTGGATCACTAAAATGTAAAATGAAGAGTCTTGAGCTTTTGAGCTTGAGCCAATCCTTTTGTCCTTAGTATTTTGAGGGATCCACTTTCATCATCCATGCCATGCCACTCATTGAGCTTTCCTAAAATATTTGTCTTGGAATAGCATTAGCTCAATGAGCTATATGTTGTTATGAATTACCAAAACCACCAAGGGATAGTTGCACTTTCACCTCTTCATAAAGCGTCTTCAGCGCCTTGCAAGCCCTCACCTCATAACCCGCGAAGGCCGCGCGGTCCTCGGCCAAGACCTTCGCCTTGGTGTCCAGCTCAACCCTCTCCGCTTTCAGCGTCTGCTCCAGCGTCTTCAGCCGGCCCACAGTCAGCTGAGAGTTTGGCGTCGCGGTCCCTGACGACAGCCTCCTGAGCCTTCATCTCCTCCTCCTTCACCTGACGGTCATGAACCTCCTTGGTCAGCTCATCACGCAGCCCTTGCAGCTTGCCCTCCAGCGTCTTGCAGTGGCCCTTGACAGTTGAAGCATCCTTCAATGCCGCGTCACGAGCGGCTATGGCCTTGGAGGAGACTTGCTTCTCCTCCTCGGAAGACGTCACAGCCTGGCTCAGTGCCGCTAGGACGGAGGTGCCAGAGCGAACCCAGCCGGAGACCAGCTCCAGGCACCCGGCCACCAGGCGGGGGTCAGCACCCCGGAGATCCCCTCGTAGCCGGCTCAGTTCGTCAGCAGCGCGATCCAAGGCGGCGAAGGAGGCAGAGGAGACGGGAACCAGTGGAGTAGGAGGATAAGACGGCAGTGTGATCACAGCTTGGGAGGCAGGGACCTTCTGAGCCTTGACAGCCTCGGTGACAGTATCAAGCGCAGGCGCCTCCAGAGTCAGCGGGGCCACGGGGGCTAGCTCCCCGCCAGAGTGTCCCTCCTGGCCTCACGAGGACGACCGGGCAGGGGAGGTGTGAGCCCTGCTGCCTCCCTTTCCCGCGGCTGAAGGCGCGACCACGGCAGGAGAGCCTGCCCCAAGTGGGGTCGCTCTGTCCCCCTTCAGCCTCTTCGCCGCAAGCGGCAGCCTACCCAAAATAAGGGATGTCAGGCCTCGACGGGAAAACAAGGGCAAAGCAGAGTTCAAGTACTTACTGGTTGGCTGCCGCGGGTTCCCACGGCCCCCAGACGAGCTTGAAGCCCGAGAACCTCTTGCGGGGCTAAGCCTCGGGGGGTCCAGCAGCAGAGGAAGGCGCACCAGAAGGGCTGGAGCTGGCTTCAGGCAGCACCAGGGCTGGAGTAGACCCTCGGGAGATCAGTCCTGACCTGTCCTTCTTCGGGATCAAGGGCGGGTCCTCCCCCCTCGCCTGACGCCAACCTCATCGTCATCCGGCATGGAGCAGAGGGCGCTGGACCTGCGCCAGGGGGAAGTATCCCCCATCCCCTCGATGGTCACCTCTGAGTCATTTTCCTCCTCCTCCTCATCATCTTCCTCCTCTCCCCCACTGGAATCATCATAGGACAAGTCCGCCGTCGCTGTCGCCGCCTGGCCCTCAGGGGCCTCTGCCGGCACCAAGCCGACCCCGTCGAAGGTGGGCATGGTGTCCACCACCCGCTCCCAGTTGTCGCGAAGGAACAAGGGGACTGGAGCGCCCTCCGGGTTTGCCACGTCCTCTCCGACAAGGAAGCGGAGGCATGCGGTTAGATCCTCGTCAGCCAGGGCATCCGAGCTCGGGCAAAGGACGGCGTCCGCATCCTTGAGCCTCCACAGCGGGCGCGAGTGCGCCTGAAGAGGGGCCACCCGGTGCGACAGGAACTCCCTTAGGAGCGTGGCCCCGGTCAGCTTCGTCACCCTCAGGTTGCCCGGCCTTAGGTAAGCGTTCATCTTCTCGAGCACCAGCTTTGCCTGCCGGTCATCAAGCTTCCGTGATACCACGCCTCGACGGCTTGGGGCTGCTCCGTGGGCAGCTCCAGCAGGGAATTGGTGCATCTGGCGTCCACCATGACCCACTTGCTCCGGAAGTCGGCGGCCCTCTTCCCGGCCTTCGAGATCGCGTTGGCTTTGGAGTACGCGACTAAGCCTGCGCACGTAGAGATGTTGGCGCTAGTGACCTGGAGGGAGAAGAAGTGGCGCAGCAAGTCCATGGAGGGCATCACCCCGACGTGTGCCTCACAATAGTAGGCGAAGATCGATAGGAGGAGAACGGAGTTGGGGTGGAGATGCAGAGCATGCAACTGATATTGGCGGAGGACAGCAAAGAAGAACTCAGAGAAAGGAGGCACCAGGCCAGCGATGACGGCGCTCATAAAGAGGGGGTAGAAGGTGCTCCCCTTGTCATCCGGCTGGGCGGAGCCAGGCCGGAGCGCAGTCTCCCCCATCTTGTTGCCTTGCGCCGCCGCCATCTGGCGCGTGAGGGCAAAATTCTTCTCTGTCATGTTTGGAGGATCCAGAGACGGCGAGTACCAGGCCGGTGGAGCCCCGGCCGCGGTCTTGCGGGGCGCCATTGCTCGCCGGAGGTGAACGGTTGAGGCGGATCTGGAGATTTCGGAAGCAGGAGGGCGAGGAGCAAGAAAGGGGATCCGAAGCAACGAGAATGAGAGTAATGAAAGTAAGCCTAACCTAAGCCAGCCTTTTTGTCAGTCGGGCAGTTGCCGAGGCAGCGTTGGGAAGCGGAGACGCCCATGTCCAATCAACCTCCACGCGGCGCCTAAGGCCGCAGGCTGTTGGGGCCCGCGGCGCTCCGCACTTGCCCCTTTGCTTCTCCACTAAGCCAAGTCCGAGCGCGCCTTGGGCCCGGGGGCTACTGTCGGCGTTCTGGGAACGGGGGTCCCCAGACTTGCCTGCCTGCGGCCTGCGGGTGGCTCAAGTGCAGGCCCAGTACGGCCCATCTTCATCAACACAAACCCAAGACCCTCGCGAGGGGCCAAGCCTCACGGGGCAGACGACGCAAGGCTTCCTCAGGAGCGGCCTCACCAGGCAGGCTCACGAGGAGGCGGAGAGATCAAGGCAAGGGTACCTCGCGAGGTGCTCGTGATGCAAGCCATGACGAATCGAGACCAGGTGGGCGCCAGACGGGCGCCGGCCTACGCAGTGTCCTTGTTTCCTCTTTGGTGCAAATGGGGCAAGCACATGCGTGGAGTACCGAGGCATCAGGCAAAGGTTACCACTTCGGTGCAACGAGACCAAGACCAACAGAGCGGCAGGATGGAGGTCACTGTGGAGCCCAAGATGGCGTCATCGCCAGTGCCTTTGGTAGCTGAAGACCAACTTTATTCAGGATAACATGTACTAGATGTTCCCCTTTAAAATGGCCGTTGTTGGCACCCTTCCCGCTCAATATTTGGGAAGAGGACCAAGGCCTCTATAAATAGAGATAGCCGCCATAGTAGAGGGAGGGATCGAATCCTTTTCCTACGAGAACACCACACCAGCTCAAGAACACCTCTCGCGAGGTTGTTCTTCCTCTGTATAGTTCATCATCAGCCCCTGAGGCAATCGACCACACCAAACACTGGAGTAGGGTATTACACCACAACGGTGGCCCGAAACAGTATAAATCTTGTGTCCCTCGTGCTGTTCATCATTTAGCTTAGATTCTCGCGAGGCATTTCGACGTGGATTGGTAGGGGGAAGATCTTCGCGCGCACCCCAGAGTTCAAACCTCAAGGGTCTGCCAGAACCCCACATCCGACAGAGCATGCCGAGCAAGGCCTACCGCCCCGCTTCAAGAAATACCATGACAAGCAGACCAGGAACTATGTCAGGGCCCGGTACAAGGAGGACCCGGTAATAAAGGAGCTTACCACGGATGTGAAGACCAAGGCGCTTGAGCGTGTTCTGGTAGGGAATACACCCCCGCGTAATTAGCTCCATATGGTTGCATTCTTATTAATGAAGCCAAATTTCTAAATGGTTCACATTCCTTCCGCGGGACACTGAAAGCAGTAGCGCGGGGTCATCTCAGAGCTCCCCTTGGGACATCACTTTAAATAGGGCGTTGAACATAATGAAAAACAAGGATAAGTTCAGTAAGCCGTCGTCGGCTGGTCGTGTGGCCGGCAAAGGCTTGTCCACGCAATGGTCGTCATACTATAACGCTGGTGGGCAAAAGGGGAGAAAGACCAGCTCGGAAAGCCAGTCGCGCGAGGTTCAAGAACTCAAGGCCAAGTGGCGTGGAAAGAAGATTTGAGGGAACGACACTCACCGCCATTGTGCCTACCTTGATTGAGGGGCTGCAGGCGTGGATTGCGGGCGGCCAATAGGGGCTGCCCCCGGTTCCCAGCTTCACGGCCAGCAACTCGCACAACGCGCAGGCGGCACCATTGGTGTCTCCGGCGGAGGCGGTATTGGTGTCTCTCGCGCCGGCGCGGGCATTGGAGCTTAATGCACCCAGGTGTGCGAAGAATACGCCAGCCGGCACCTCGGCAGCAAGCGGCCCCTCCGTCACTTGCACGCTCGCTGTTGGCAGTGCCTCGATATTAGCCGACCTCGACGCCATCACGGTAACTAAGCCTCTCAGCTGATGACTTCATCTCCTTCTTTGACTGGGCATCCCTGACGCCCTACATGTTTTCGCAGGGCGCCGGCGCCGACGTTCCATGCACTCTCCTGCACTTCATGGGCAGCGAGTTGATCGATGTCGCCAAGGGCAGAATCGTTCAACAAGGCAACCCCGTGTTCCACGGTAATCTGATGCCACCCACCGTGTATAGGGTTGAACTGGTTCGGGTGCTGCCAGGCTGCGACAACTTGTTACCTCCGTTTCGACCCGCTGGGGCCGACAAAGATGATGTGATGACCCTCAGCGCCTGCGTAAGCTGGCCCCTGCTTTGGCTGAAGAGCCAGATTTGTTTGGGGGCGGGGGACACCACCCCACAAACAACACCGCCAGTCGTGCCAGCGCCAAGCCATGGCAAGTCTGCCGCAATGCTACCGGACATGCCGGACATGCATATGGCACAGGATCTGGACATGCTTATGGCACAAGATCCGGATGAAGACGACGACGACGGTACATTTACCAACGTTGATAAGTACTTTGCCGTACATGGGTACGGTGATGAATTCTTAGGGCCTCCTTCTCAAGAACCCGACCCTGCAAAAGACGACCGCGATCTAGCTCGTACCGTGGAGAAACCCAATTGCAACAGGCGTCGTCTGGCGTTCAGTTCTCAGGAGATGCCTCCAGTTGCCGCCTTCACCGAGCCTCAGATAGCCGAGGTGCGAAATATTGTCAGCCCCAACACAGTCAAGAAGGCGGTCTCTGAGTAGAACTCGATCCCATTATAGCAGAAGAAGAAGGGACGGAAACGAAAGAATAACAAGGGCAGTGTGAGCCAGCCGGCACCGAGTACAATCCATGCTCAGGACGGGCCACCTTCACCTAAGGATATCTCGAGGAGGGTACATGTGGCGGGTAGGCTGATGCTACCGACTAATCTGCTCAATGCTGCAACCGGTGCTATGCGGAGTCTGCATGACAGTGTTCTTTCTTTAGAGAAGCGGCATCTCTCCGAGAATGATGTGGCATACCCGGTTTTCGTGGCCAAGGTGCCAGAGGGAAAGGGCTTTGTGGATAGCGCCATCGGGGGTACGATCGTCCTACGGTTTGATGACATCTTTGCTATGTTTAACCTTCATCCGCTGCACTACACCTTTGTTCGGCTATTTTTGCTGAGTATGGAGATGCGGATCATTAGAGACAAGACCCCAGACATCGTGATAGCCAACCCCTTCTACATGCGTGCCAATATCCTGGGCAGCGCTGGGGACCGGCAAGTCGCGAGTTCACACCTCGAAGGCGTCATTCTGGCAAACCCTGATAAGGATAACTTCCTTGTGCCTTACTTTCCCGAGTAAGTCATCCCCTCACCTCCCCGTAACATATGATTTCTTAGATTTCCATCATTCTTTTTTTCTAACATTCCTTGTTTTGTGAAGGGACACACATTGCACACTCATCCTCTTAAACCCGAAATATTCCATGGCCACGTATTTCGACTCGGACCATCGGTCGAAGAAAGACTACACAAATATCAAGAAAGTTCTTGATGATGTTCTCCCCGGCTACGCCAGATCTAGAGGCACCTTCAGCAGGACAATTCGTAGGTACGGCAAGCACGTGATCACCCAAAATACGACAATCCCCTGCATCAAGCAGCTGCGTGGCAGTCAGAAGGATGCCTACTATGCCCTCCATCACATGCGGGCAATCGTACGGGATCATAATCACCTTCTGCTACCAAATAATCTCAAAGATTGGGCCATACGCTTGTCGGCAATCCAGGACGCGGACATCAGAGAACAATTCTTTCGCATCCAGTCGGAGTTTGCGGAAATCATCCATCAAGATATCCTTCGTACCTCGGGACAGTTCTACCTCAGATATCAACCGTCCAATAGTGAGACAGAAACAACGCTACAAATGCAGGCTGACAACACCCGTGATTTCCTGACCATCACGAAAGACGGCGGCTTCATCCACGCTCCGGTCCCTGAGGCGAGTCGAAAGTAGTGACGCTATGTAGTTCTGAAATGTCGATTGGCTCATGTTGTAATATTAAACTTTAATGAACTTGTATGTCTCTTTGGTTTGCACAGTCGTTCGACTTATATGTAATTGATGCTATTTATTAGTAGGACCATGAATCATGCTATTAATGTGTTGCTTTTCTCTTTCGATCCTTTTGTTGCATACTTATATATTGCTTATGTATTATTTGTGAATTGCTATTAACGTTTTGTTTGGCTAGTGCATATAGATGTCGTCGAATGTCGTGTACAAGGGTAAGGTTTCCGGAGTCTACGACGATTGGGAGGAGTGTCGGAGACAGGTTCACCGTTTCAGTGGTAACAGTTACAAAGGGTACACCACTAGGGCGGAGGCGGAAGTTAGATACGCACGCTATCTAGCGGGAGAGAGGAGGGAGCGTTGGAGGAACTGGATGAAGACCAGTTTCATCGCGATGATGCTCATCATGATGACCGCAACTCTCTTCTATGTGATGGTAGTTTAGATGATCGATATCGACTTGTAATGTGAAGATAAACTACTACTCGCGGTCTTGAGACTTGTAATGTTCTAACTTTGTTCAGTATTTTAAATTCAGAGACTAATATGATGAATTGTATTCGAAGACTAATCATCTATTGTATTCGATAAATCTGCTGTTTATTTGTTCTGTTGTCTATATTCTATGCAGTAATATGTTTTGTAACCTGTGCAAATATCAGAAAAGAAAAAAAATCCCTAATATTCATACTAGTGGCGCACCACTCTACACTTTAGTGGCGCACTATAATAAGCACACTAGTGGCGCATCATCTAAAAATGCGCCATTAGTAAGCTAGAGCAGATGGGTAAATATGGCCCCCTGGGAGGCATACTAATGGCGCACTATGTGATATACTAATGGCGCACTCCCTGGTGCGCCATTAGTATCTGGTATACTAATGGCGCACCAGGGGTGCGCCATTAGTATAAATTACTAATGGCGTGATGCTAGTGGCACACCTGTAGTGCGGCATTAGTAGCCAAAATAGGTGCGCCACTAGCAGGCCTTTTCCTAGTAGTGAAATAATGAAAATGATTTTGCTGTTAGAGTGGCTACTAGAACTGGTAGAATGACTCGGGAACCTTTGTATCCTGAAGGCCACCCTAGGAGAATCGATCAAGATTCTTAGAGAAATAATTTAGATGCACCCAGTCCTTCTAAAAAGAAGAAAAATAAAAATGATAGGACTTTACATGCTTCTAGTGAACCTGTTGTAGACACACCTGAGAATCCCAATGATATTTCTATTTCTGATGTTGAAACACAATCTGGTGATTAACATGAACCTAGTGATAATGTTCATGCTGATGCTCAACCTAGCAATAATAATGATGTAGAGATTGAACCTGCTGTTAATCTTGATAACCCACAATCAAAGAATCAACGTTATGATAAGAGAGACTTTGTTGCTAGGAAGCACGGTAAGGAAAGAGAACCATAGGTTCAGAAACCCATGCCTTTTCCTCCTAAACCATCCAAGACAAAGGATGATGAGGATTTTGAGTGCTTTGCTAAAATGATTAGACCTATCTTCTTATGTATGCGCTTAACTAATATGCTTAAAGTAAATCCCTATGCTAAATATATGAAGGATATCATTACAAATAAAAGAAAGATACCGGAAGCTGAAATTTCCACCATGCTTGCTAATTATACTTCTAAAGGTGGAATACCCAAGAAACTTGGAGATCCAGGGGTACCAACTATACCATGCTCCATTAAAAGAAACTACGTTAAAACTGCTTTATCTGATCTTGGAGCCGGTGTTAGTGTTATGCCTCTCTCTTTATATCGTAGACTTGAATTGAATAAGTTGACACCTACTGAAATATCTTTGCAAATGGCTGATAAATCAACTACTATACCTGTCGGTATTTGTGAGGATGTGCCTGTTGTGGTTGCAAATGTCACTATCTTAATGTACTTTGTTATTCTTGATATTCCTGAGGACGATAGTATGTCAATTATCCTTGGTAGACCCTTTTTGAATACTGCAGGGGCTATTATTGATTGCAACAAAGGCAATGTCACTTTTCATGTTAATGGTAATGAGCACACGGTACACTTTCCGAGGAAACAACCTCAAGTTCATAGCATCAATTCTACTGGAAAAATTCCAACTATCATTATTGGAGGTTTTGAATTTCCTCTTCCTACTATCAAGAAAAAATATGATATTCTTATTATAGGGGATGTTCATATCCCCGTTGAGGTAACCTAGTGTTATTCGAAATTTCTCCGGTTCTATGTTATTCGGAATGAGTTTCTTAACAAGACTTGATCAACCTTGTTAGTGGATTCATTTTGATGATCATGAGATGGATGAAACTAGAAGGCACAACCTTCTGTACCCTCTTTTTACTTTCTGTTATTTAGAATAAACAAAGCAAAAATAGTATTATCTGTCTGTTTTCTGATTTATCCATGCAATAAAAAAATATCCCGAAAATAAAATTGCTCCAAATGCCCGGCAAATTTAGTATGATTTTTTGTGGAATATTTGAGGATTTTAGGCACTGAGAACACAACAAGGGGGACAAGCACCTGGCCACGAGGGTCTAGGGCGTGCCGCCTCCCCCTGGGCGCGCTCCCCTGCCTCGTGGCCCACGGTGGCCCCCCTCCACTTATTTCTGCACCCACACACTCCATCTTCCTCCCAAAAAATCCCATCCAGCTCAAGCACGAGTTCTAGCTCATTTTGGTGCGATTTTCGATCTCCTTGCTCAAAGCTCCTGTCACAAAACTACTTTGGGAGATTGTTGCTTGGTATGTGACTCCTCCATTGGTCCAATTAGTTTTTCTTCTAGTGCTTTATTCATTGCAATTTTTTTCTGCATAGGTGACCCTGTTCTTGAGCTTGCATGTCAAATTTATGAGGTCCCAAGTAATTCTAATGGATGATATAGGCTCTAGGCACTTGTGGGAGTAGTTGCTATCAATCTTGTTTAGTTTGATTCACTTTTATTTTGAAGCTACTAAAAATTTCAGAAATTTTCAGAAAAATATGAAGAGATTGTTCTTGAGGGGCTCTTCTAGCCAAAGCTCCAAGGATAAACAAGCTAAGGAGAAAGAAAAGGCCAAGTATAATCTTCCTCGCGTAGCGGAAGTAAGGCCGTGTGAGTGGCCTTGTGATAATTTCTTGAGAGCAGCCGGGATTTATGAAGACTTTTATTCTTTGGCTGAAAATGCGGGCCTCGCTGACTTCCTCCACGACCGGATCGAACAGTATCTCTTACTTACCAATACTTTCGTGCAAAACTTTTACTATTATCCTAAGAATTCACCTCCTTTAGTATCTTTTCATTTATATGATGAGGCTAAGGAAATGTCATTACGTAATTTTTATGCGGCTTGTAGAATACCCTTTGAGGGCAGCTTAGATGAACCACATCGTAAAGATGTGGAAGGTTTTATTGACACTATTATTGTAGGGAAATCGAGGAAGGGTTCCGATGCGAGAATCACTAGCATACATTTTCCTTTTTTATGCTACTTTCCCGTATTTGCTAGTCGATGCTTAATTGGTCATGGAAATAGTGGAAACTTCAGTGTTCCTGATATTATTATTCTGCTTCATGCCTTATTTGGTGGTAACACTTTTAGTGTGGGTGCCGTTATTGCTAAACGGTTAAGCCTAAACCATACAAAGGGCCCCATGTTTGGAGGTATCTTGCTAAACATTTTGAGATACCTATTAGGCATTATGAGAAAGAGGAGACACTCCTGCCCCCTACCTTTTTTGATTATAGGAGCATGGTACCGCATGAATTTATTGTTGACAACGATGATAAGATGCTTCTGTATAACCTGAGATTTAATAAGAAACACAATGAGATTATTACCCTGCCTACGCCTTCTTTGTTTGATTTAACTACAAGCCATTGCCTTGTCTTGCCGAAGGCTGTGTACGCGCACAAATGGCAGACATCAGCTCCAGAGCCTGAGCCAGAACCACCACTTGACCCTTATCGACCATCCTGTTATCAGTGGGATCTGGAGGAGATCGCCAGCTAGTGGTATCCAGATGACACTCCTCAGTACACCGGGGAGAGTAGCCGCGGTCCTTGGGCATAAACTAACTTAGGCCAAAAGCCTAAGCTTGGGGGAGTACGTATTTCTCTCCGACATACATTCATGTTCACACACTTATTCTAGTTGTCGGTGCTCATACTTTTTCACTGTATTATGCATGCTAGTTTAATTTTCTTTTTCTAACTTTCTTCTTGTGTGTTTGATAAACCTTAAGAAAAACAAAAAAAATAGTTAGTTTAATTTCCATGCTTGTAGTGATAATTAAAAGAAAACCCAAAAATATTTCTCGTTCTTCTTTTACTTGTTGGGAGCTTTCCCGGGTAAATAGTTTTATTTCTTTTCTTTCTTTTGGGATCGAGAGGAGAAAACCATATTCAAAATGTTTAGTGGCTCTCATATGCATGATTGTTGATTTAACTTAGAGCCCATATTACCTTGTCTTCTCCATTGAATTGAATGCTTGCAGATTCCAGCTTTGTCCAATGCACGTGCACTATTATTATTATCCACACCGTTCGATCGTGCAAGTGAAAGGCAATAATGACGATATATGATGGACTGATTGAGATAACAGAAGCTCGTATGAACTCGACCTCTCTTGTTTTTGTAAATATGATGAGTTCATCGTTCCTGATTCAGCCTATTATGAATGAACATGTTTGCAATGACAATTAGAGATTATAGTTGCTTATTCCATGCTGAATTAGCTAGGAGCTTATAATGGTTTACCTTGCGTGCCAACATGCTATTAAAATGGTTGTGATGTGTTATGATAGGGTGGTATCCTCCTTTGAATGGTTCGAGTGACGTGACTTGGCACATGTTCACGCATGTAGTTGAAACAACTCAACATAGCCTTCATGATATTTATGTTCATGGTGGATTATATCGTACTCATGCTTGCACTCAGTGTTGATCAATTTTAATGCATGTTCATGACTATTGTCGCTCTCTTAGTTGGTCGCTTCCCAGTCTTTTGCTAGCCTTCACCTGTACTAAGCGGGAATACTGCTTGTGCATCCAAACTCCATAAACCCCAAAGTTATTCCATATGAGTCCACCATACCTTCCTATATGCGGTATTTACCTACCGTTCCAAGTAAATTTGTATGTGCCAAACACCAAACCTTCAAATGAAATTTTGTTTTGTATGCTCGAGCAGCTCATGTATCAACTAGGGATGTCTGTATCTTCCATGCTAGGTGGATTATTCTCAAGAGGAGTGGACTCCGCTCCTCATTCACGAGATAATGGCTGGTAACCGGGATGCACAGTCCCATGATCAAAAAGATCAAAGCATATCGAAATAATTAAACAAAACTTCCCCAGGGCTGTTGCTAGTTGGAGGCACTCGTTGTTTTGAGCAAGCCGTGGATTGATGCTTGTTGGTGGTGGGGGAGTATAAACTTTACCATTCTGTTTGGGAACCGCCTATAATGTATGTAGCATGGAAGATATCGAGATCTCATAGTTGTTGCGTTGACGGTGAAAGTATACCGCTCAAAATGTTATTCATCTCTATTTCAAAATCGAGCTCTGGCAGCTCTACAAATCCCTTCTTCCCTCTACGAAGGGCCTATCTATTTACTTTTATGTTGAGTCATCACTCTCTTATTAAAAATCACCCACTGGAGAGCACCGCTGTCATTTGCATGCATTATTATTAGTTTATATTGGGTATGACATGACTGAATCTCTTTTACCATGAATTACAATGTTTAGTTAGTCGCTACTAGGAAAAGGCCTGCTAGTGGCGCACCAGTTTTGCCTACTAATGGCGCACTACTGGTGCGCCACTAGTATCACGCCACTAGTATTAAACACTAATGGTGCACCACTGGTGTGCCATTAGTATCTGGTATACTAATGGTGCACCACGCCGTGCGCCATTAGTATGCCTCCCAGGGGGCCATATTTACCCATGTGCTTTGGCATACTAATGGAGCACTTTGAGGTGATGCGCCATTAGTATCCTTTCTACAGTGCGCCATTAGAGTGCTGAGTGGTGCGCCATTAGTATGAATATTAGGGATTATTTTTCTTTTCTTTTCTGATATTTGCACAGGTTACAAAATATGTTATTGGACAGAATATAGACAGCACCACACAGCAACAGCAGATTCATCGAATACAATAGAAGATTAGTCTCTGAATACAATTCATCATATTAGTCTCCGAATTCAAAAGACCGAACAAAGATAGAACATTACAAGTCTCGAGACCACGAGTAGCTAGTTTATCTTCACATTACAAGTCGATATCGATCATCTAAACTACCATCACATAGAAGAGAGTTGTGGTCGTCACGATGAGCATCATCGCGATGAAACTGGTCTTCATCCGGTTCCTCCAACACTCCCTCCTCTCTCCCGCTAGATAGCGCGCGTATCTTGATTCCGCCTCCGCCCTAGTGGTGTACCCTTTGTAACTGTTATCGCTGAAACGGTGAACCTGTCTCCGACAGTCCTCCTAGTCGTCGTAGACTTCGGGAACCTTACCCTTGTACACGACATACGACGACATCTCTATGCACAAGCCAAACAACAGACAATACATAAGCAATATATAAGTATGCAACAAAAAGATCAGAAGAGAAAAGCAAGACATTAATAGCACGATTCATGGTCCTACTAATAAATAGCATCAATTACATCTAAGTTGAATGACTCTCCAAACCAAAGAGACATACAAGTTGAGCTAATTGATGTTTCAGAAATACAGATAGCATCACTACTTTCGACTCGACTCATGGGACCGGAGCGTTGATGAAGCCGCCGTCTTTCATGATGGTCATGAAGTCGCAGTCGTTGTCAGTCTGCATTTGTAGTCTTGTATCTATCTCACTGTTGGACGGTTGATATCTGAGGTAGAACTGCCCCGAGGTACGAAGGACATCTTGATGGATGATTTCTGCAAACTCCAACTGGATGCGAAAGAATTCTTGTCGGAGGTCCGTGTCCTGGATTGCCGCCAAGCTTGCGGCCCAATCTTTGAGATTATTTGGTAGCATAAGGTGATTATGGTCCCGCACGATCACCCGCATGTGATGGAGGGCGTAGTAGGCATCCTTCTGACCGCTAGGCGGCTGCTTGACACAGGGGAACGTCGTATTGTGGGTGAACACGTGCCTACCGTACCTACGAACTGGCCTCTTAAAGGTGCCTCCAGATGTGGCGTAGCCGAGGAGAGCATCATCAAGAACTTTCTTGATATTTGTGTAGTCTACCTTGGAGTCACGGTCCGGGTCGAAATACGTGGCCATGGAATATTTCTGGCTTAAGAGGATGAGTGTGCAATGTGTGTCACTTCACAGAACATAGAATGTTAGAAAAAAAAGAATGATCGAAATCTAAGAAATCATATGTTACGGGGCGGTTAGGGGATGACTTACTCGGGAAAGTAAGGCACGAGGAAGTTATCCTTATCTGGGTTTGCCAGAATGACGCCTTCGAGGTGTGAACTCGCGACTTGCCGGTCCCCAGCGCTGCCCAAGATCTTGGCACACATGTAGAAGGGGTCGACTATCCCGATGTCCGGGGTCTTGTCTCTAATGATCCGCATCTTCATACTCAGCGAAAACAGCTGAACGAAGGTGTAGTGCAGCGGATGAAGGTTAAACATAGCAAAGATGTCATCAAACTGCAGGACAATCGTACCCTCGATGGCGCTATCAACAACTCCCTTGCCCTCTCGCACCTTGGCCACGAAAACCGAGTATGCCACATCATTCTGGGAGAGACGCTGCTTCTCCAAAGAAAGAACACTATCATGCAGACTCCGCATAGCACCGGTTGTAGCATTGAGCATATTTGTCGGTAGCATCGCCCTACCCGCCACATGCACCCATCTCGAGATATCCTTAGGTGAAGGTGGCCCGTCCTGAGCATGGATCGTACTCGGTGCCGGCTGGCTCGCACCGGCGCCCTTGTTAGTCTTTCGTTTCCATCCCTTCTTCTTGATCTACTGTAATGAGATCGAGTTCTGCTCACACGCCACCTTCTTGAGCTTGTTGGGGCTGATAATATTTCGCACCTCAGCTATCTGAGGCTCGGTGAAGGCGGCAGCTGGAGGCGTCTCCTGAGAACTGAACGCCAGACGACGCCTGTTGCAATTGGGTTTCTCCGCCATACCAGCTAGATCGCGGTCATCTTGGTTGGGTTCTTGAGAAGGAGGCCCGCAGAACTCGTCACCGTACCCATGTTCGGCAATGTACTTATTGACGTTGGTAAATTTACATTCGTCGTTGTCGTTGTCGTCCGGATCCTATGCCATATGCATGTCCGTATCCTGTGCCATAGGGATGTCCGGCATGTCCGGTAGCGTTGCGGCGTTCTTGCCATGGCTTGGCGCCGGCACGACTGGCGGTCTTGTCTGTGGGGTGGTGTCGCCCACCCCCAAACGAATCTGGCTCTTCGGCCAAAGCAGGGGCCAGCTTACGCAGGCGCTGAGGGTCATCACGTCATCTTTGTCAGATCCAGCGGGTCGAAATGGAGGGAACAAGTCGTCGCAGCCTGGCAGCACCCGAACCAGTTCAACCCTATACAAGGTGGGTGGCATCGGATTATCGTGGAACACGCAGTTGCCTGGTTGAACAATTCTGCCCTTGGCGACATCAACCAACTCGCCTCCCACGAAGTGCAGGAGGGTGCAAGGAACGTCGGCGGCGCCCTACGAAAACATGTAGGGCGTCAAGGATGCCCAGTCAAAGGCAAGGAGATGAAGTCATCTACTGGGAGGCTTAGTTACCGTGATTCCGTCGAGCTCGGCTAATGTCGAGGCACCGCCAACGGCGGGCGTGCAACTGACGAAGAGGCCGCTTGCTGGCAAGGTGCCGGCCGGCGTATACCCGGGTTCATTAAGCTCCAATGCCCGTGCCGGCGCCGGAGACACGAATACCGCCTCCGCCGGAGAAACCAATGGCGCCGCGTGCGTGTTGTGTGAGTTGCTGGCCGTGAAGCTGGGAACCAAGGGAGGCCCCTGTTGGCCGCCCACAATCCACGTCGTCAGCCCATGAATTAGGCACCATGGCAGTGAGCGTCATTCCCAGATGTTGTTGCACTTGCTCTTGGACAATCTTCGAAATCCGCGCACTTGTGCCTTGAGTGCTTCAACCTCGCGCGACTGGCTTTCTGAGCTGGTCTTTTTTATCCTTTCGCCCACCAGTTGTATATTATGACGACCATTTTGTGGACAAGCCTTTGACGGCCACACGACCAGCTGACGATGGCTTACTGAGCTTATCCTTGTTTTTCATTACATTCAACGCCCTATTTAAAGGGGTGTCGAAAGGGGAGCTCTGAGACGACCCCGCGCTACTTCTTTCAGTGTCCTGCGGAAGGAATGTGAACCATTTAGAAATATTGGGGATTAATTAGAATGCAACCATATGGAGCTAATTACGCGGGGGTGTATTCCTTACCAGAACAAGCTCAAGCGCCCTGGTCTTCGGATCCGTGGTAAGCTCCTTTGTTACCGGGTCCTCCTTGTACCGGGCCCTGATAAAGTTCCTGGTCTGCTTTTCACGGTATTTCTCGAAGCGGGGCGGTAGGCCGTGCTTGGCACGCTCCACGTCCTCCTTGTCCCATATAGGCTCCGCCACTCTGTAACCGCCGGGACCGAGTTGGTGGACCCCTAAGTTCAACTGCCGCATTTCTTCCCCCCACTAACTTGATTCGGAGGTTGCGCTGCTCTCGCACTTGATCTTGAACTCCTTGTAGTCATCTTCGCTGATCAAAGGATATTTCGCCTTGATCTTCTCATAACTATCACCTTTTTCAATCATTGCCTTCACCGTGCTTCTCCAAGTAGACAGGGCCGTGCTCATCCTCGTGAGGGCGGCACTGTTCATTTTATTCCCTGAGAGGCGTGTGTTTGCAAAGTCAGCGGGGAACTTGTATCATTCGTGCACCTTCGTGAAGAGGAGGCTGCGCAAATTCCCTCGGTCCTTATGCCTTAGGTTCTCGGTGTTGATCGAGACGGTGCTCTGGAGAATGTACCCGAGCTAAACCGAGTACCCCTTGACTAATTCTTTGGGCGTCGTTGGATACCCGTCGGAGTTCACTTCAGCAAATTCCTCCTTGACGGTGCCGAGGACGCTCGGGTGCCGGTCCTTCCGTTGCCTCTTCGGTTGGCTGCCATCTATGCGTGCGCCGCCATCATCAATGGTGGCATCCTCGGCGGCACCATCAGTGGTGTCATCCCATACGCCACTTGGGGTTATGTAGTCAGTATCGGTGTCTTTCGTGGCGTCCTCATAGTGGTGAGGTTCTTCCTCCATCACCTGGGACAGCTCCCAGAATTGCTTGCCGCCCGAACCGCCGGCCTCATCGTTGTGGGCCATGTTTCGCTCTAAATAGGAAAAAAGTTTGGTCAAAAAGTTGGTTATTTTCAAGGAACAAGATCATGGTCTCATCATTTAGGGTTTGTCGACACTGAGGCATCCTAAAAGCTAAGCTTTTATAATTTAGGGTTTGTCGACACCGAGGCACCCTAAAAGCCTAAGCGTACATCATTTAGGTTCTCATCGACACCGAGGCACCCTAAAAGCCAAGGTTTTATCATTTAGGGTTTGTCGACGCCGAGGCACCCTAAATGCTAAGTTAAGTTTTCATCATTTAGGGTTTATCGATGCCGAGGCACCCTAGGTTGACTGATATATATGGGTATCTTCTAATAATATACCCTATCAAGAAAAGGGAAGGAGAATTCTAAGTTGGGCCTAATCACTTGGCTCTATTGCCACCTATGGTTTAATGCAGCAAGAATTAAGGGGCAGTTGATCCTACTTAATTAAGTACTAAGATACCCCGGCCCATGCATTAGTCCCAAGTACCCCATATGTCCTAGTTTTAGCAAAGTCATGCTAAAATTCACGGAAAATTTCAGCATGACTTTTGCTGAAAATAGGACATATGGAGTACCCGAATTTGCCAGAACGGAAGTTAATCGACATTCCGGCAAACTCAAGGGCCTCTCGGGGTACAACAGCAGCATCACAAGTTGACAAAATTCCCAAGTAGTACCAATGAACATATAGTCCAGTAAGTTGAAAAAGCTAAAGTTCTCAGCATGAAGAATCACACAACACAGCACCTACATTATGTTGATACATTTGGAGATTGCACATACAGTTTTCACATTAGCATAATTGTTCTAGAGATTGCACATACAGTTTTTGACAACACATCACCTATGACAGCACATACAGTTTTTCACATTTGTAGATTGCACATACAGTTTTCACTTAGAGCAATGTTCTTTTCATTTCACCTTCCATTTTTTTGCAATTCAACTCACTTCCTTTTCTTATAGTTACTGCTCCCAAATGAAATGACACTTTGACATGGCTGCAATTTTTAGTGTCTACTTATCTGCAATTTTTCAGTGTCTGCTTAGGAGAAATAGGTTTCAAACTTCAGCTTGTTTTGTATAAGGAGACTAAAAAACTATCTAAGGAGTTCTTCAAGTTCAAGTTACAGCCTGCATGACATTTTCCTACACAATGCTTGTTGTAAATAATTACTTAAAGTAAACACTTTTTTATCTTAGCTTACTTACAACAGAATGCCTATATTTCTGCTTTTCAAATTCCTTTTGTTTCATTTCAACATTGCTCTATTTGTAATTAATAGCACTGTTCAAGAAATCTATATATGCAATCTACAGAGATACTGCTGGCCATTTACCTGCTGGTATACAAAGTACAGAGCACATGGATGTTGATCTAGCTGCTAGATCATTATATATGCTGCTAGATCATTATATGAATGCATAGATCACCTGCCATCCAATCAGATTATTTCAAAAAGTGTGTATTATTTAAGCAGATGGTGGTGGTGACAGTTGATTTAATCAATCTACTTTGGTTTTAGCACACATGTGGTGAATGGGTCCAGCTGCAGTAGTTAGGTCTGAAACCATGACCAAATTGGGCCAGTTGTGCTGCTACCTAACTAAAGATTGGACCATGAAATAGGGGATACATGTGTGCATGATGATGCAACATTTTCTGATTAAATGAAGTCTAAACTGACTTTTAGACTGATTTTCCATCAAAATTGAAAATAGTTACACTAAGTTTCAAAATAGAAAAATACACTTCTCAGTATTATAAACTAAAAATTACTCTAAAACTGAAACTTTAACTGACTTTTAGACTGAATTTTTACTCCAAGAGTTTTTATATTCAGATCACTTTAACTGAATCTTAGATTGACTTTTAGATTGAATTTTAAACTTTCTTGCAATATAAGCTTGCAGTACCTTGCGCTGAGGCGAAGGAGGAGGGGGATGTGGTCGTGTGGTCCTCGCCATCTGTGTCCAGCACCTCGGCCTTGCTCCCCTCCCTTTAACCACAAATAGCAAGCAAATTTAAGCCACGAACTTGTACCACAATATCTCAGATTCTTCCACTAAGCAAAACATGCATGCTTTAACACTTCAGTAATGTCTCTTCCATCATCATAATCTTGTGTAACAACAAACGAGAGGAAAACTAGCATTCAACAACAAGCCCAAGCCTTTACTTAACTAGGCTAACTGTACAGAAAGGTTGTGTCATGCATCACAGGCATTACTGAAGTGGGGTTCTACTAGTTGCTGCTAGATGTTGTAATCAAGAATCAAGCCATGAACTCCTACTGGATCTCTTTGGTGATAAATTCATGCTGTTCTAGGCACTGTCAGTAGCTGCCCATGTGTATTTGCTTTATTACTATGCTCATGTGATGCTTTGGTGGTATGGGATTGCTCTGGATTTGCTAAGTAGGTCAGGAGCAAAGTGCTTAATATGTTGTTTGCTCCTATGTGGCTCTACTGTTCATGTTAACTGAAGGATAAAAAGGGTGTTTGGATTCAGTTAACTGAATATGCTACACTAGTTCCTGGAGTTGGTTACTTAATTCTGTCTATTCCCATTGGTCTGGCTGACCTTTGGGTAATAGCTACTTATACTTGTTGTTACAGGTTACTGCTGTTATATATACTTACAGCTGCACTGCTAATGATACTAGCCCATGTGCTTGTGGGTGTGGTGTCCTATTTGCAGAAAGATACCATGTGTAAGTGGAGTGCAGTGTTCTGCAGAAGCAGATGTTTAGTTGGGTGCTACCCTGTCTATTTCTTCTGTGCTATCCTTATACTCTGCTTAAGAACATATGCTACTTGTCTTGGTTATATTCTGCTTTCTTGTCTATTTTTCCATCCCTCTCTCTTCTATTAAACTAATAAGAACAGATGTTGCCTGATCTTATTGCCTATGATGCTGGTCTGAGGGCAACAGCAGCAGAGTTGCAGTGGCAACAGTGCAGCAACAGCAGCGGGATGAGGCTATGGTGCACAGCAGGGGCACGCGCGTTAGGACCAACAGTGGGACGCGGACATGCACGGGCGGCCGGGCGGCTGCGGGCACGGAGAGCGCGTTCCAGGGGCAAGGCAGGGCGTGGCCCAGGCAGGCGTGGGCGCGCGGGGGGGGGGGTGCCGCAGGGGCACGGACGGATGCGGCCAGGAAAGTGGAGAGCGAAGCTCCTCCGCGACGGCCTAGCTCGGGTGGGGACTTCTACAACGAGGGATTCGAAGGGGAAAGGCGTGGAATCGACAAAGGGGCTCACCGCAGAGGCAGACGGAGGCCCGGCGAGTGACTAGGAGCAGCAGGGGATGCCCAAATCGAGGAAGATCGCC